>NW_015536497.1:2407072-2417287 GCF_001515605.1 Sinocyclocheilus anshuiensis | reverse complement strand
CCCCCCCCCCAATTTCACAATAAACTCTAAATATCCTCTTAGAACCAGAAGTGACTGACCTGTCAAATTTTGTAAAGTTCTATAAATATGAAGTACACTCTGTAGCTTTTTTGGAAGGTTTATAATATATCATCCTTTCCTCACTAATAACTAGAAATCTCTCATCAGAGTCCCAGGTGTACTTTTGTGTGCATCAATAAGGTCATTTATACTTTCATAATTTCCATCATTTGTTAAAGCATTGCTTTGTTCCTGTAATAGGTGTAGAAAAAATATCCCTCAGAAATGAAGTGACTTTCCTCGCCCACAGACTCTTCCTTCTGAAGTTTTGACTTGCATGCGCCTCAGTCCTCCTTCAATCCCTGCATTCTCTCCTCATGTCTTGTGCATGTCCTAGGAGTGCTTCCGAAATGTGTGGCCTGTGAATGGAGAACCTGTCAAAAGATTTTTGTACTGACCACTTGCCACTATTGGGCTCTGAATGGTCTTGTGTTCAGATTAAGAAGTGTAAAAATGGAGCAACGCAAGCTGAATGACCAAGCAAACTCTCTAGTGGACCTTGCAAAGGTAAGATACCTTTGAGTGAATGTTTGACTAATGCATGATGGAACATTGGAGGTCCGTTTGTGTTTTAGTATGAATTTTGATATATTGTAAGTCTACAGGTGTCAAATAAACAGACAATATTTTCAAATTTGATTTTTTTTTTTGTCTACAATATGGTTTCCATATTTGGTACTGATCATTTGTTTCCTTACAAAGAGCAACTAAGCATATGGTTGATGTCGGTTAATTTATTATTTCCTTTACGAAATGTCCTCACGTTCACTTTTGCTATTTATTTCCCTCTTGCTATGCACAGTTCATCATGCTGCTTAATGGTCTGGAAAAGCTTTCATCTCCTTAGAAAAAAGAATAACTCATGGGATACCTGACATGTTAAAATAGCCTGATAAATTTGAAACCCTGCATTTGCACTTCCCTCACGGCCATTTTTTAGACGGACTAAAGAGTGAGCCTTGGGGAACACCAGGCATGCTGCCAGCCTGACTCTGCAAAACCCACAGCAACCTGGGAAAGGGACACACTCGAGATCTGATGAGTCAGCTGAAACAGCCTCTCGCACGAGTGCACACTTGCTCACACGTCTGAGCTGTGACATTCAAACATCTGCAGTGGTCATATCCCAGCAACCTCTGTCGGGGCTTTGCCGTGAGAGTCATTAGTTAGTGATCCCCAATTACCCTCCTGTCCTGCACCTCCCAAAGAAACCGGAGAGGGTGACATTTGAGGCCTAGTGTGATGTGATGTGACTCATACTGGTTTCTGTCTCCTTTTATCGTTGCTGTAATTGCCTCTCACCATCAGAGAGCGGTATAACATTAATCATGGCCGCAGCTGCTCCCAGTGGCAATGAATCCTATAATGCAGCTTAAAATAATTTAAGCAGCTGCAGTGCTTCTGCAACCTTCAGACAGCCCATGGGCCCTGATATGGTGTGTCTGCAACTTCTGTTCCCACACCTGTGATCCGTTTATTTTTTGCAAGTTCTTTTGTTCATTTTAGCTTTTCTTCAGAAAGTAATGAAGGCAGATTCTTCATATTTAGTAGTGTTTGCTAAGGCAAGTGTCACTGTTGCTCATACTTAAGGTGAGGGATTTGAACAAACCTCTAAGCCAAAACTACATTGCATAACTTGTCCCACACTGTTACAGACTACAGACATGAATTATGCTTCAACTCATGCGACTTGTTGAGGAAAGGCGTGTAGTAATTTTTCTATGCCATCGATTTTTACCTGGTGGGTGATAAAATGGGAGAAAACAAGTCATATTTAATTCAATTAAAGTAGGAAGCTTCACCTTAGTAGAGATTGAGTGACATTGTTTTTTTTTATGTCTGAAACCGATATGCTGTTTTTTTTTTCTACTTATTTTAATAATTTAAAGCTGCAGTCCGTAACTTTTTTGTTCAAAATTTACATAATAGTACACCATGAATCCATTTTCCAAACCGTGTTTTTGGCTTGTCCTGAATCACTACGGTACACCTATAATAAGTGTTTATATTCGAACTATTTAGACTGGTTCGGGTAGGTACCGCTGCGGAGTAGCCCAGTACCTGCGTGATTCGCCATAGACAAACAGAGAAGTAGCTCCGGCTACAATGTTCTTCCGCAAGACGCACGCAGTTCTGTTTATTAACCGCTAGAGCGCCAAAAAGTTACGGACTGCAGCTTTAATAATTATTATTACAGATAACACAATAAATAAGTTACTTTATCTGTGAATACTCTTTTTAGCTTCTGTAAAAAATAAAAAAAAATAAAAATAAAAAATGTATAGACAAAAGTGTTAATATCGGTAAAAAAAAGTATATAGGTCAAACTGATCATCAACCTGTCTCTTCACCTTGTGAGCAAATAGCAAGCATTGCCTCACAGTTGACAGTGAGTTTTCAATTGATAGCAATGCTAAAATAAATGTTTCTGCTGTCTTTTAATGTTTGTTAGGTACATTGAGTTGCTTGTAACTAGATGTCTGAGTTTAAAGTTTGTGCGCATGATGTAATGTCATGAAAGACCTTTTATGTCGTCAGTACTGGGAATTGAGATGTTCTAAAAATATGGACGCACACTTCATTTCTCATCAGGGCAATCCATCACCCGAGTGCTTTTTAAGAGTACCTGTCACATGCAGCTGGGTTCGACATGTCCTTTGTGACATGACTGGTTTTGTCATCTTTTATGGTCAAATGATAAAAGATCACGCAGCGCCAGGCTTACAACACCAGGCTGTTCAAACGATCATTTATGAATCTCTGTTAATTATAACCTCTCCCTTGCTTCATCTCAGACTCAAAACATCATGTATGACCTGGTCTCGGACCTGAACGAGCGGGGCGAGGACATGGAGAAGAGGATTGCACTGCTGGAGACCAAACTGGAGACATTGCTTAGCAACTTACAGGCGCTTCCAGGCCTCATCAGTCAGGTGATCAGCCAGCAACACCGGGACTTCCTGGAGGTGCAACTCCAGCCGTACGACAAACACAGTCACGAGCGCTCGCAGTCCGTCTCGCTCCGGCTACAATGTTCTTCCGCAAGACGCACGCAGTTCTGTTTATTAACCGCTAGAGCGCCAAAAAGTTACGGACTGCAGCTTTAATAATTATTATTACAGATAACACAATAAATAAGTTACTTTATCTGTGAATACTCTTTTTAGCTATTAAGCAATTAAGCATTATTCATTGTTAAGGTGCAGAGGCCCAAAAGTGGTTTGATATTTTTAGAGATATTCACACTTTTGTGATTTTTTTTAAACCTATATTTGCACTTTTGTCTGTTTTTTTTACCGATATTCAGACTTTTGTGAATATTGTAAAAAAACAAAAGCTGATTATTGGCACTTCTTCAGTAAAAAAAAATCAAACCAATGGTAAAGTGCTAAGACCAAACTGGAGACATTGCTTAGCAACTTACAGGCGCTTCCAGGCCTCATCAGTCAGGTGATCAGCCAGCAACACCGGGACTTCCTGGAGGTGCAACTCCAGCCGTACGACAAACACAGTCACGAGCGCTCGCAGTCCGTCTCCCGGCGCCGATCGTCTTCCACCGCGCCACCTACTTCCTCCGAGAGCAGCTAGAGCTGCCAGCCCAGCCGGCGTCTCCGGAGAAGACTTTCGCCATCATATGGCCAAGTTGCATTTTACTGTAAAGCCTTATGGTTTCAATAAAGTATTATCCAAATTCTGATGACACCATCAGAGGTTATCGGGGATAATGCGGTTGAAATGGAAACTTCCACACATATCTTGTTGAATAAATGATGCTGTTTCTCTGTTGACAGAATCACAGAGAGACTTTTGTCAGTAAATAATGATGGAAAGATGGGGCTATCAGGTGAGCAAGTCCTTCTCGGGGACTTAATTCAGGAAAGCAATGTGACGACCTCAAACGGCACCAAATAGTGCCGGACTAGTGCTTCCTACTGATTTGTCTGTCTCAACGTTTGTGAATGAGATCTGACCTGTTCTTTGAATCAACAGGCGTTAATAACTCTTTATTGAGGAACTACTAGCATGTCTGAACCCAAGACAGGGGCAGATGAGGAATGCCTCCCCTTCCTGTCCAAATAGCGAAACCCTAGATTTACACTCTCAAAAGAAAGCATATATCTTTTCGGTTCGAAACGGCATCAGCTGTAGTGTTTTTCTGTTGTTAAGCCCTCTAAAAGTAACTATTCAGGGGCCATGTTGCAAACAATTTACTCCTCTCGAATTGAATGCATCTGAATCTATACTTGCACTTTTTATCAATGCACTTCAACGCTTACTGACTATAATATGAATTTATGTTGCTCATTCAAATAAAAAGACACCTTTAGTCATAGGATAATGGCCAGAATGTACAACGATAATGATTGTGTAGGCTACAGCAAGGGCAGCAAATGAGACCTCAACTGAAATGACTGTGCTTACAATGTAGATGTTCGATGGCTGCTGTTTTTGCACCAACGTCTCCATTAGTTCCAACGGCGATTGACGTATCTTTATGGAGTAGCTGAGAGGAAACTCTCTCGGTTCACTGTGTGCTTTACGCTTAAACGGTCTTCAAAACAAGACAAGATCTACCGGATGCTATTTATAGACGTAGATCTGTTTGAGAGCAGCAACAATCTTGTATATGTTTGAAAATGCCTATTTTTGTATATTAACGAGGACAAGCACACCTCCAAATGCGTATGTCTTTCTCAAAAGGATGTGTGGTAAAGAACTGTATTTGAGTGTGGAAGTGGAATGTAGAACCAAAGCTTTCAAAATGGGTAGAAAGAAAGGAAACGGTTGGTCCTCTGGAAGATCTTAAGATTTCCCAGTAAGCCGAACCGTACCGTAATGGATTTCTCTGGGATGGCCCTGTGAATTCAGCCTCAGTTTTTCTGGTGTTAAAGGTCAAACAAATCCACAGCACAAATCAAAATAAAGGAGTTCCGTGGTTATTTTCCGATCAATCGGTCTCATGCCTTTCAGAATGTAAACACAAATGCCTGTCTGATGCAAAGAATTGATTACCACAAAGAGAGATTATGACCGGTTCACCATATTCTACTATCATTTACTGATAGCATGTTATTGATAGATCTGCACTTTAGATTCTAAAGATATATGATGGGTTCATGTTGGATATATTGGTGCATTTCATAACCTGGCCCAGCTACAACACATCCCAGGGTGTAATGTCATTAAAGGGTTACAGAACCTAAAGAAACAATGGTGGATCCAGCAGTTTCACCAACATAGAAACTATGAGTGATTAAATACTGTATGCAAAATGAATATAAACAATAAAATGAACTATTTAACAGAAAACTGTGTGTTGTTTGAGCATTTTCTGTTTTATATGTGTAATGCAGTAGTGTGTTGTGTTAACTTTGAGGTTATAGGCTATAATGTAGTCTTCTGGAAAACAGATAAAATATTATTGACTACTTTTTTTTCCCCAATCAAATTTCTTTTTGTTCAACGGTGATTTGTAGATATATTGTATTTACATGGAAATACTAAGGTGTCGTATTTACATTGTTGTGCCCTTCAAACGATAAGTATAAAACATTTTACATTATATTAATATTATAATACATTTTGAATGCATTTTAATAAATTTCTTTCCTTTTTCTGAGGAAAATAAAACTGCAGGGCACCTTAACGTAATGTCTGATCTATAACAAATTCAGTTACGGTTTTGAGATCACTATAATGACTAAATAATTATTTCAAGACTGAAACTTGAACAAAATTGAAAAATGTATGCTACTAATTTATTGATACGCCTGATAAAGCAGCATTTTAGGTTGCAAACACAGCTAAGCCTATCTCAGGGTTGCCAGTTTTTCACAACAAACCCCACCCAATGCTACTCAAAATTAACCCAATCCAATTTCGGGGGTTCCACTAGGTAAAATACACGTTTTTTGAATGGTTCCCCTGGTAAGATTAGCATTCCAGGGGATAAATATCACATTAAATATCACATTATTGGGGTCGCTTCAACCCGCTCAACAGTGTTAAAGTAGCCCAATTCCGCGGGATAACCGCGGACCTGGCAACACTTCTCTCTTTCCAGTTTTCTCAACGGCCCTGCTACTAACCAAGTAGTCCTGCCCCAAAGCTCACGCTATTGGTTGAGAGTCACCTCCAAGTTCTCTGATTGGCTAACAAGTACTGTCCCCGATCAGTTGCCGTTTTGCTCAGTGCTGCCAAGTCCGCGGTTTTCCCGCGGAATTGGGCTACTTTAAAGGGGTCCTATTATGCTCTTTTACAATGTCTTGAATTTGTTTTGGGGGTGTACTAGAACATGCTCTCATGCTTGGTGGTTCGAAAAACGCATTATTTTTTACATAATTTACATTATTACAACACCTCTCTCCCCATCCTGGCACAGATGCCTCGATTAGTTCCGGGTTTGATGAAGGCCCGCCTTCCGAAAAACGAATTGTGATGTGATTGGTTAGCTGTCCCAGTGCGTTGTGATTGGCGAACAGATTAGACAGTGTTTCAGTACTGCCCCGCCCCTTGCTTCATTACACCAAATACACAACATAATGTTCTTTTTAGCAACATCATATGACCCCTTTAAGGATGGCGTCAGTATTGCCATATCAATTGAGCCGGATTCAGACCCAGAGAATATTGAACAAGAGGATCGCTTAGAAACTTTGTACGCACGGATATTGCAAGACATATTAGAGTGGTAACATTATTGTTGCTGTTGTTTTTTTTGGGCTAAATCACGTTTTAGATAGGATGTCAACAACCGCTTAAAAATAACTGCATTTACTATATAGAGATGAGTGCATATGTATTATTTTTATTGTTATTTAATTCTAACATTATAACATGAATTGCAGTAAAACTTATACAGTTTAATTTATTTATACCATAGTCCAGTGTTTCCCAGGCGGCATATCTATGCAAACTCATTCTCTGCCAGCAGGAGGCGCTGTTGGAATGGTAGAGATCAAGGTTTCCCCGGTAACGGCTGTACACAAAGCAGCGCTCCGCTCAATAAAACACTGCTTTATCAGACATTACATGCAAAATTAAATGAAAATGACATCCAATTTTCTGAAGACAGTCGGTTTCCTTCAGAAATACAGTGATATAAAACAGCCGCACTCAATGTATGGGAAACACTGTAGTATCATAACTGAAGTGTAAATTCTGCAGATTACATCATTGTCCAGTATTGTACTGTCAGCAATTTATTATAAAAACGTTTGCATAATTGTAACATACACTACGATTTGTTTCATGTAAAAAATAAAAAAAAACAGTTATAATACCACGAATACATAAATATTAGAAATGAATAATTTTCATTATTTTGAATTCACATGTTTATTTCACAATGCACCAGAAGGCAGCAACAGAGCTTTGTTGACAACGTTTTTTTTTTTTTAAGATAACACCTTTTCAGTGTCTGACATTTAAGCTTGATATTCCAAAATATATCTATTACAGCATCCTCACCGAAATATGGAAAAGGGCAGAACTGTAAGTATTCACTTAATAATAAGAAGAAGAAGTATTCATCGCTTACCGGTAGACGGAGCCGTTTTGTCAGGCACGGGAAGAGACCAAACATCGCGAGAACTGAGCGTGGCGTGAACTCATGGCAAAGCATGACATCGGTGTGCTTTTGAGCCAACAAGCTTTATAACTGATTAAGTAACATCAACTTTTTTGTTTTCAAGTGACGATTTTGAAAGGACCAACGCCAAAATGAGTTTACTCACCAAAATAGCCGAAATCGAGAACGAGGTGGGTTGACATGAACATAGTATATGAAAACTAGCCGTTAGCACTTAGCGCCAAACCCATTCAATAGTGAATGCAGCGGAATTTCAGAAATGAACTTGGGATTCCATAAACTGATCAGTTACATTTTCTAAAATGATGAGAGCTGTTGTTGTCTTGACATTGTCATTGTAAATATGCCATTTTAGCAGTGGTGGACGAAGTACACAAATCAAGTACTTGAGTAAAAGTACGGATCCGTATAATAAAATATTACTCCAGTAAAATACTCAGTTTTCAATTTTACTCGAGTGAAAGTACAAAAATTTACTTATTTTCAGCATGGTTATGAATAAACATTTATATTTGTCTACTCAGCTAGTTGATCCAGATACATAGTAACTTAGGCTATGTGTGCTGACAAACAATATAAAAACAGACGTCACATAGGGCTAAATGCATAGCATTTTAGTAAAACTGCTAACGTTACAGCAGCAGGGAAGATGAACGTGCACGAGTTATTTTATTTAATCTGTGTTTACCAAAAAAAACAGAGACTCTGATGTTAATGTGTCTGCATTCAAGCATTTCAGTGGGCTTAAACAGATCACCCTTTACAGCAGATTTAGTTCACAAACAACTGACAGCTTTGACCTAAATATGACTTTCAGTTACAATAATTAATCCTAAAATTCGACATTAGTAACTTACTTTTAACAGCATCTGTCGCGCGCGCACTCACAAGATCTCCCTGTTGTTACTTGTGAATTCAGTTCACTGGAGACTTGCACTAAACGGATCCTTAGAATCAGTGAGTTGTCGACTCGAGAACAGCTGCAATACTTGAAAAATGTACTTAAGTACAGTAACGAAGTAAAACTACTTTGTTACTGTCCACCACTGCATTTTATGAATGGTCTGTGTCCTGCAGATGGCTCGTACTCAGAAGAATAAGGCCACAGCTCATCATCTGGGTTTGCTGAAGGCCAGATTAGCCAAACTGAGGAGAGAGCTCATCACTCCTAAAGGAGGCAGCGGAGGAGGCACTGGAGAGGGTTGGTACTGCATCATCATCACATACAGATGCTGCAATATCTCGCCTCTGGAGCTTCATGCACCTGTTTTTGTGAGGGGGTCTTCAGTGATTAAATTGTGGTCTTTTACGGCATTGTTTTTTCACCAACCTGTTTTCCCTGCAGGTTTCGATGTGGCAAAAACCGGTGATGCCCGAATAGGTTTTGTGGGCTTCCCCTCTGTGGGCAAATCCACTCTTCTAAGTAACCTGGCTGGCGTGTACTCTGAGGTCGCTGCCTATGAGTTCACCACACTGACAACTGTACCGGGAGTGATCCGTTATAAAGGAGGCAAAATTCAGGTGAAACTCTCTGCACTAGTTCATCATGTACCAGGCAAAGTGTTGGCATTGAATGCGGTGTGTTCTGTCAAAATGAGTTATTGAGGGCCTTTTCCTTGGCTTAAACATCCAGGAATGTGAGTTTGCAACACTTTAAAGGGGTCATATGATGTTGCTAAAAAGAACATTATTTTGTGTATTTGGTGTTATGCAATGTGTTTATGTGGTTTAAGGTTCAAAAAACACATTATTTTCCACATACTGTACATTATTGTTTCTCCTCTATGCCCCGCCTTTCTGAAACGTGTCGATTTTTACAAAGCTCATCGGTCTGAAAAGCGAGGTGTGCTGTGATTGGCCAGCTATCCAGTGCGTTGTGATTGGCCGAATACCTCAAGCGTGAGACGGAAATGTTATGCCCCTTACCATACTGTGATGCCGAAGGGCTGCACGATTAATCGAATGCGATTGTCATGCGCATTTTGTTAGTAAAGCCGGTTCTGTAATCAGCAGGAAATCATCATCACGTGCTTTCAGATGGAGCAGAATTTACCACACATAGCCGTAGTTCACTGACAAGCTACGCAAACAAATCGCAGATGATTTTATTGCGCGATTATGAAGTCGAAGAAATCGTTCGCGATAATGACAGCTGTTTGCATAGCTTCTCAGTGAACTACGGCTCTGTGAAGTAAATGCTGCTCCATCTGAAAGCATGTGAAAATACCACATTTAATAACATATTTTTACTCCAAACTCACTTCATAACATCAGTCGAATGTTTGAAATAAATCCTTCTGTGAGATGATGTGGATTCTTACACAGAATAAGGCACGCAACATATTTCATAGTATTTAAGCAGTGATAAAGGCATTGCATTATAAATATACTTTATTTTAATGAAAATTATAATAATAAGAACTCAGATAAACCGTATATTGCCGTAGTCGTGTGTTTATTAGTCACGTTGAATCAATGAAAGCAGTTGAATCTTCTGTTTATTCAGCTGCAGCGATAGGCATTTTCTGGGTTTCTTCTGCGAGGCGTATTTGGAGTTTCAGCGC
>NW_015536497.1:2406400-2406612 GCF_001515605.1 Sinocyclocheilus anshuiensis | reverse complement strand
ATTAATGTCACCGTGTTTTGTACATTCCACTTGCGCCTGTGTCTTTTGCAGCTTCTCATACATAACGTGGTGTAGTCATGAGGTGCTAATTCAAATTTAACAAATGCTTCTACAAAAAAAGTAGAAGTTTTCATCTGCAGATATGATCTTGTTTAGGGATCTGTGCCTTTGTGCATACGGACATCTGACTGCTAAGTAGTGATTGTGTTTTT
>NW_015536497.1:2397987-2403421 GCF_001515605.1 Sinocyclocheilus anshuiensis | reverse complement strand
CCAAAACTCGCGTTTGAATCATCAGTGGCAAATCCTTTAAATGAAAACGTACTTACAGTCTGTGAGTCAGAGCAGCCGTCATTGTAGTCTACTCTTCCAGGATCAGGAAACAGTCCTCCATAAAATGTGCTGCACACATCTGAATATTTGGGTTGAACTGTTTTGGAACAGTGTTGTAAATACAACTTAACCACTGATTTCTAGTCATGTCCTCTTTTGGAAGAGCAAACAAAGTACTTTCACAACGAAACACACAGCGTCTCCACGACATGGCGGCGGCGGCAACAATACTACAGCGAGAATCAAAGTTACACCTTCTTTGCGTGAACATTTGGGCGGTGTTATGCAAATCTTCCCACATCGTGACGTAGACGTGGGGGCGTGTTTAAACGAGGCGTTTTAGGAGGGCGTGGACGAGTCTTAACTTTTTTTAAAAATACCTCTTTGGGTTTGAGACTTTAGTCTTTGCAACTTTAGGGATCTTATCTATTCACGAACAGCTTGTAACACTCCAAAGAGAAAGGAAAACTTGAAATCGCATCATATGACCCCTTTAAAGTTTTGGTGAATGATTAAAAAAAAGTCAGGTTTGATCGTTTTTGATTAAATGATTCTTATTTGTTTTATTAGCTTCTGGATCTCCCAGGTATCATTGAGGGGGCCAAAGATGGCAAGGGAAGAGGACGACAAGTCATTGCTGGTAACAGACCATTTAAAAAAATAGTTAATCTAAAAATTACAATTCGCTGAAAATTTAGTCCACCTTAGGCCATCCAAGAAATAGATGAGTTTGTTTCTTCATCAGAAAAAAGATTTGGAGAAATTCAGCATTGCATCACTTGCTTAGGGCCCTATGATTTCCATGATTCGGGAAACACGGAATCCAGTAATTTAATCCGGAATTACTTTACTACACACATACTGAAGCGTGCGTGACGCTTGCCTTGCAGTGATTTCATCGTCTGCCGTCTCACTCCATGAGGACATAAATACATGAACAACATCTCCAGAACTGTTCCGAGAGTCACTTCATAAGCATTTTACCGTTTCATTTGAGTAAAACTGTCGTCATATCATATACACAGAGAAATTTAAAGGCATTCATGGCACCCCGTCAAAATGAAAGTTATATATTACTGAAAAAATATATTACTGTGTGTAGAATGTACGTAATACTACTACTACTACTAAAATTATTAAAACTTCATTTTTTAAGGAATAATCACACAATAATTCTTCCATGTTTTAAATTTAAGATTAATTCCCAATTTGTTTGCCAAAAATAAAGTTTGTTTAATTTTCATTAATTAAAAGATCAATTGAATGTTTTATGCCTTCATTTGATAACCAGAAAAATTTAAATACACAACACAGAAAAAAAAAAAAAAATCATAAGGCTGTTGTAAAAATAAATATTGATATATAAATTTTTTTAATGCATTCAAATAATTAGACATGCTAAAACACAAAATATGGTAACAATAAAAAATTAAACGTTTAATAGGGCCCAAAACATGTAATTTTTGTTCAACTTTTAATAAATTGATGTTAAAGTGTATAAGTTTCATGATTTTAATTAATTAAACATGCTTTTTGATAATAAAATGTAATCATTAAAAAGAAGTCCAGAAAAATTAAAACGGAATTTGCGAAAAAATAAAACTTGTTTCATTGGGCCCTACTTGTTCTCGAGAGGATCCTCTGCAGTGAATGGGTGCCGTCAGAATGAGAGTCCAAACAGCTGATAAAAACATCACAATCATCCACACCACTCCACTCCATCAGTTCGTTGTGAATTGAAAACCTGCGTGTTTATAATAAACAAATCTATCAACACGTTTTTAACGTCAAACCATTGCTTTCGGCTGAAATACTTTCTCCAAATCTGTTCTAATGAAAAAATATTGGATGGCCTGAAGGTGAGTTTTTATTTTTAGGAACTATTCCTTGCTCTTATTTAAAGACACTTTTGGCTCACTTTCTATTTTTAGTGTGCTTTATTACCAGTCACATTCACTCTCCCTGATCTTGCCTCCTTCCAACAGTTGCTCGCACTTGTAACCTCATCTTGATTGTCTTGGATGTTCTGAAGCCTCTCGGACACAAGAAGCTCATTGAACACGAGTTGGAAGGTTTTGGCATCCGACTCAACAAGCAACCACCAAATATTGGCTTCAAGAAGAAAGACAAGGGCGGAATCAACTTCACCGCAACTGTACGACTTCAGAGTGCTATTAACCCTCTATTGCATACATTTATAAAAAGTTAAGTTCAGATTTGAGTCACATTTCTTGAATAAAATTACCAATTAAAAAAATAAAACCACCATTTGGGCGAAACCTTTAGGCATATTAGCTGGACGTGTGTGAACATAGAAATGTAAAACTATTCATTTAAAATTAATCAAAGAGGTTTTAATTGGAATATTTGTGAAATTGAGTGACTACATATTTCTATTAAAGCAGTTTATTATAGTAAACATTAGTCTGACACTAACTACTAATTGGCAGAATCTAATAGACTTTGTTCCTAGCTTAATTCAATAATAAATGGTAAATGCTAATAAGATAGATACTTTAAAAGTGAATAATACAAAGAATCTTTTAGTATGGAGTATTGGTGTGTTTATTATAACTTATTTATGCTTGCACGTCATTTTTTTTTTAATGTGCCTTTGTAACATTTAATCAAAAACATTTGAAAATGTTTTCACGAAGACATGGATCACATGGAGCAGCAGACCAGCAAAAGCTTTTTACTTGTTTATCAAGTCATTTCTTCATTACGAACCATTTTATTAACATCTTGGGCTTGCAGTAGAGTGTTAGTTTTCGTTTCTTAGTGTCATCAATCAGATCAGTCATGTTTACGGTTGTCATCATGCTTTTGATTTAGTGTGCTCAAAGTGAGCTGGATGCTGAGACTGTGAAAAGCATCCTTTCCGAGTATAAGATCCACAACGCTGATATAACCCTACGAAGCGACGCTACAGCTGACGACCTCATTGATGTGGTGGAGGGAAACCGGTAGGACCCTGTTCACGTCCTCCATCCTCAGTCATTCTCTCTTTAGAAGAGATATTTCACTTGGTTGTTCTTCTCCTCTCAAGGGTTTACATCCCCTGCATCTACGTGCTTAACAAGATCGACCAGATCTCGATCGAGGAGCTGGACATTATCTACAAAATCCCTCACTGCGTGCCAATCTCGGCTCACCACCGCTGGAACTTTGATGACCTGTTGGAAAAGATCTGGGACTACCTGCATCTAGTGCGCATGTGAGTCACGTGTTCCTCTGAGCTCATTGTCGTGCGTTTTGGGATTGCATGCTTAGAATTTGTCCAGAACAACTCAACTCAGGAGGCAGCACAATTAAGCTGCATACTTTCTGGAACCGCTTTCGGGAATGTAATGAAAAAAGTGATTTGCTGTACACATTCTATACTGAAATGTCACTTTCAGTGGAAATGCCTCCTGTGTGACGCGTACAGGAACATAATGTGCCATAATATATCACTGCCAGACTTCAGAAGTTTATAGTATGCACTATGTATCATAAAGCCACAGCAGAATGTATAATAACCCTGACTGATATTTCACAGCTACACAAAGCCGAAAGGACAGCTTCCGGATTACACAGCACCTGTAGTACTCCCAGATGGGAAGACATCTGTTGAGGACTTCTGCTTAAAGATTCATAAAAACCTCATCAAAGAACTCAAATAGTAAGTGACTTAATGTTCAAGGAGACTCATGTATTTGTCTTTGTTTTCACTTAGTAAAGGGCTGCATTGAAGCCATAATAAGTCAGTTAGAATGTAAAGTGATTATGGATTTCATTGTTCTTTTGTGTTGAGATCCAGAGAATAAGATCTGATTTAAATTCCTGATAATAAAAGGCTCTGATGTAATTGCAGCACTAGTTATCTTTATTTCCCACATGAGCACAGTAAAGTCACTAAACTCTTAAACTCACTTCCAGGGTTACAGTGTACAGTGTGTTATTCCTTTCTTTTGAGAAGACCTTGTTCTTAAATTCAGCCTGTGAGGCCTTAATTTTGTTTAAAAAATAGCTGTGACATTGCATCTCTCGTACGTTGATAAATTTATATTTGATACTTTTTAGATTTGTTCTTAAAGTTAGTCTCTTATTCGTTTTGGTCTGTTTGTAACACTGTTGTTTTAGTATTATTCATATGCTATTGTACTATTAATATTTTGAATTAGCTTTTATAGATTTTCAGTTTAAATTGTTGGGGATTTTTTTTATTTTTTTTTTTATTTTGTGCTTTTATCATTATTATTATTATTTTATACATTTCTATGTTTATTTCAGGTTTAGTTTTATTGCTTCAACTTATTTATTTTCAATTAGTTTCCAAGTCATTTCTAATTTTCATTTAAGGTTTGCGTCTAATATTTACGTTTTACTTTAAGCATTATTTCAATTATCAAATTATTTTTAATAGTTTGTTAACAATAACAACACTGATTTATAAAGGAACAGAGTCCAACACTGTCAAATTTAAAATGCCTTACAAATGTTTATTACGGTAACTAGTTTCTGCCAAAATGTCTATAGTTATTGTGGTTATTTGTACAACTCGCCTACATCTGCCACTGTTTGATGAAGACCCCCTAATTTATGATGTATTAAAGTGCACCTATTATGCCATTTTTAAGGTTCCTAATATTGTTTTGGGAGTCTCCTATAATAGGTTTACATGCATGCAAGTTTAAAAAAATGCTTTTTTCTTAAAATTTGCATTTAGTATCACCTCATTTTCCAACAATTCTCAAACAATTCATTCGAAGCAGTTCTAAGTTTCAGTCTCTCTAAACCCCTCCTTTCCATGAGCCTACTTTGCTCTGATTGGTCAGGTGGCTCAGTCTGTTGTGATTGGTCTACCTCGTACAGCGTGCAGCCTCATCTGTCGGAAGTGAAAATAAAATGAATTTACTTTCACAGCATAGGCGCACATCGTTATGATGTTAACCACACGAACAAGCTACAGTGTTTGAGGGTCAAGTTGTTTGCAACTGGCCAACGTAGAACATAGGCGGGCATTATGCAAATGTGTTACCCAGTGACATGTAGCCATCACGGAAGTGGAATTTCGAATTACTGATGACTCGTTTAGGTTGTTCAGAGTCGATTCTTTCTTTTGGGAGACAATAACTTTATCGTGAACTTTCGGCTTTGCAGTTTGTTTACATTCACATACAGCTACATTACACACTGCATGAAAGGCAGTATTTGAAATGGCATAATAGGGGCACTTTAATAAATATATTTTACATTTATGTATTTTATTGATTATTTTCTATTAAATTTTTTCAAATTCTATATTGGCAGAAATTGTTACTGTGGTACAGAAGCAAATACTGTTTCTAAATTTTTTTTTTTTTTTTTTTTTTTTTTTTTCTTCAAGTGA
>NW_015536497.1:2369003-2387020 GCF_001515605.1 Sinocyclocheilus anshuiensis | reverse complement strand
TTTTTTTTTTTTCTTCTTTCTTCAAGTGACTTAAACCAAACTACCAAAGTCTTTATTACACACCAGAATAAATGTGGTGCCGATTTTAAAAAATATACCTCGTCAGTGAAGGCATGTATGTTTAAGATTTAGTACAATACTCCTGTGTTGAAACGTGCCTAGCATCATGTCTCTCTCTTCTCTCTGCAGTGCATTGGTGTGGGGGTCATCAGTGAAGCATAACCCGCAGAAAGTCGGCAAAGACCATGTGCTAGATGATGAGGATGTAATCCAGTTGGTCAAGAAATAAACGAACTCTGATGCTTTGCATGATCATTACACTTCAAATAAGAAGCGATAAGACATTTCTAAATGCCCTGAAGGTTCCTGTGGCAACATTGTTGTTTCTCCGTTTTTATTTTTGGACTCGGACAAAGTACGATTGTAAATCACACAAATACATTCAGCATATTACATGTGTCTACTCATTCTTGAATCGGAATCACAAACTGCTTGAATGCAGTTATAGAATACATCTGTGGGCTGCAAAACAAAGTGAACTTCAATAAAACCCTAATATACAAATCCATGGATGTCTAAATGTGACGCTGATGCTCGACACAAAACATTTGATCAGGTCTTTTTATTCAGTTTCTAGCATTGTTTACCTGATGAACAAAAATAACTGAGATATCTAGTCAGTAACCAGCACTTCACATGGTTTAATCCAGTAGTCTAGTGGCTACATATTATACCCTCCCCCTCTGTGACTGACAATCAATCACTCAGGATAACCAGGCCACTTAGCGGATGAATCGGACAAGGAATGATACACACCCAGTCAGAAGCACTGATGCCCCTAAATTGCCCCACTCACTATGGACATTTGACATTATGAATGTGTGATGGGTGCTAGCTGCCCCAAAGGTTAATCAGCCAAAAAGCCTTTTTGTTGCCTTTGCATTTGAGTTAATATAAAGTCAAGAACACTACAATTTAAAAAATAAAACAATTCTAGTGTTTTAAGTACCTTGGGATAATGCATTTCCTAGACATTTTGAATATTTAAGTGTTTTTAAGACCTGAAATAATTATGAAAATTTATAAAATAGTATAGTGAATATGCCTATTTGAAGTTGTGTTAAGCTATTCCTTTGCAAGTAGTTAATCTTTGTGAGTACTTGTGAGAATCTCTATAAAAACGATTTCTTAAAATGCTTATTCAATAATCACAACATGGAAATTAATTTGTCAAAAGCTGTTGAAACCCTTTAAAAGAGCGTTTGTGATGACTCTTTACGAATATTTACATCTATTTCACTATTTCTTTTTAGTTATTGGGCAGTCTACTTTAAGCAGCTGCGGCAGTGTCAAATCGTTTCTCAAATAAATCCATTGAAATTATACAGCAAAATGATCTACCTTTTCAAAACATCTAGAAAAGGCGATGCACAAGGCATTTCTTTGGTGTTCTTGTTTTTGAAAAAAAATGAATAAGGTCTGGTGTTAATCAAAATGACTGATTAAAAAGCCTCTCGCCTGCCACCCTGTTCACAAAATAATAGCTAATGTGGACAATACAATAAATAATTTTCTCAACGAAAGCATAATTGAAAGGTGCAGTAAGTTATCAACGAGAATTTAAAGCGCAGCATCAGCAAAAGTGTAAAGTCTGTTTCTTCTGGTGGGGTTATTAGGTTCTTGGGGATGAAATGGAGGCAGATTCAGGCATTGATCTGAGTCTATTTTTTAAGATGGTAGGGGCGTATGTCTATGGCAGAGGAGCCAGTGCTCACCCATCAAGCTCCGCCCTTCCCCCACCCATCTTCCCTTGCTGCACTTTCCCCTGTAAATTATAGCAGCACTTTAGCTAATGAAAGAGTTGAAGTCCGGGCACTAATAAAAGCCATTAAGTGAATAAAGCGCTTCCCCCTCTAACAAAATTAAAGAATTTGCCCCCTCCTCAAGAGGGAGGACTCTATTAATATTTATGAATTGCGGAACTGGACCCTCTACCCCCTCCCAATGACACGTACCCTGGCCCACACCACCCATCTTCTCTTCGGCAACCCACCTATCCTGGGTGGTATTGTGTGACCCCCCTCCTGCGGGGCAGAGGGAGGGGCGGAGTATGGGGGGTGTTGGAGGAGAGACATCCTGGACAGTTTGCCTTCAGTTCGGCTAACGGGTCCAGTCCAGAAGCCCAGCTCAAAACAGAAGCTCCCTCAGATGATCTTAGTCGTTGGTGAGGCGAGAACAAGAGGCATTGGTCTCGGCATGAAGATCTGCTTTGAGGACATCCATACCTGTGGGAACCTGTTGGAAGGTCCTCTACAAGACCTCTTGTAGATGGTCCTCTTCAAGACTGAGGTGAGAGTCCTAAATGCATAAGTTGCTGAATGTCTTAACGGTTCTTCTTTTCTCCTCGCAGAGCTGCGCTGACAATTCCTTAGAACAGTTTCAGTGTACTCGAAGTTTCTTTTGCGCCTTTTGGACAAGTCTTCTTCAAGGTAAAGATTTTCAAAGAGTATTGTGCAAGAGGGGTACAAAATATGCTACTACTGAACAAACTGGGTAAGATGTAATATTTGCTCCAAATTTGTAACGCGCTCAAAGAATAGATTCAAGAGGGTCAGTGAGACACCAGCTGTACCAAGAAACTGGTTGAAGAATATAGGCGTAGACAATGCCATCGTCCATTTATATTTTATCAACTGTTCTTTCTGGTCCTCATCCTTCATTCTCCACCAACATCTCCAACATCATACTTAATAATGTTTGTTTCCTCCCATTTCATCATGCTAAGTGGTTCAGTTGTCCGACCTTTAGAGTTGATTAGTGTACTCATCCTTCCCATTCCCACTAAAATGTCCCATGGGGCATGGCAAGTATGAGGGTAATATGATTACCACCCAGATGGATGGGCAGAATCTAGGTGGGTTTTTGGAAGAGATACTCTGGGATACCTTAGGAAGTGTTACCACAAGAGATTTTGCAGTAACAAGTTAAGAATTAGCCCTGATGTCCAAATGTTGTGGGATAGACGACACTGGCTGTGATGTGGAATAGACAACATTGGCTGCGAAAGAAAATGACATTGGTGGTTTATTCTTATTTGCCCATAGAGCAGTCTATTTGAGCAAGTTAAAAAGCTGGGGAGCTATTGATGTCCCTTAACAAGACAAGCATCACTTCAACAAACTCTATTTCTATAGATTTTTTGAAAACCTCTGAACAATTGAGTGACAGCAAACCCATGTGATTACCAAGCCACTCTCGTTTGTTAACCCCCATTCTGGAGTTCTCTTGAGTTCCATTTCATTATTCTACTGAAATTTTAGAAAATTAACAGTTTTGTCGACTGGTCATCAGGCATAGATAGTAGGGAGGTGTATGATTTTCGGAGAGGGTGGGGTTTGACGCAGTTTTTGCGCAGGAAGGGCGGTGCCTGCGAATCTGCAGTGAGAACGTGACCTATGACTAATCTTTTTTTCCTTTTTTTAAATTTTTGCAGACATCCTTAGTCACCGTCTATCACGAACACCTTTTCCACCGTCTCCTATTGTGTCGCTCTCGGTAATCACCTGCAACAACCTCTATGATATTGCTCTTCTCGATTTCCAGTAACTTCCAGTTTCTGGAAACCTGAATACAGTCTTTTGGAGAACAGATACACCATCGAAGGACGGCTGAAGAAGACAACTTCTTGATCTTTTGATGGTCTTTTTGAATTACCTTCACCCAGTGATCTATGACTTGTGGTTCCACCTTATGTAGACTTGGAGCCTCGACCTGTTCCCAGACGACCCTCATTGTATTCTGCATGATTTTAAACAGCATTTTAATGTACATGGACCATTCCATCTTGTCTTTTGTGACTGATCCACAACCTGAACAAGTTGCTACTGACTTTACGACTTTGCCCAGGACACCATTGTGCTTGATCTAACCATGCAGTTCCCTTTCTGTCCATGGTTGTGCCAAGCACTTTGGAGACTTGTGTGCACTTTCTTCCAGGTTTTTCTTACTGTTCTTTTCCTCTTAGATCCACAATCTAAAGAATCGAACCTTGTGCAACAGTCTGTTGAAGTGTAACTTTTTGTCCCAAACAAGAGTATTTTAAAGAGAATAAAATGCATTATGTTTTGTTTGTTGATTGTGACATGATCATTATAGCTTGAAAAATGAGTGCAACAGTGAGTGGAAATAGTGACACTGTGGTCAAAATAGTGTTAGTTCTGTTGCCAACATGCACTTCCTCAGCAAAGCTGATGCCATGGCTTGATATTTCTTTCTCCGTGTCCTTTCAATTTGCTCATACACCTGAAGCCGTAACCACCATAAACAGAAGGGAGAGATATATAGCCTACCCAACCTCCCCAATATTCAGAGTAGGTCTCAATCCACATGGGGATTCTTTTTAAGTGCAGTTGCATGCTCATTCGTCATAAGAAAATGTATGAACAAACTTGACACATCAGCCACCGTTTTCACTACTGAAACAAAAACATATCTGGCTATAAGACAAAAATACTTTAGTAATGTAAGCCTTGTTTGAAAAAAATGCAATCTTAGATGCAGTCAGGAGGTCATGAAGATGGGTGGCGCTCACTGCAGAGCAGCACTTACAGTCAGTCTCTAGATGAATGAACCACTCTCTTTTACCGTCTGAGGTCAAGTTAGGTTGCACTGCTCAGCTCCAGTCATTTTCGAAGTAATGGACTCCGCTCGGAGTCGTGTCATCTGTTTGCCTGTGCACAAGTGTTTTATTTATTGAATCTTAGGAGATTCGCCCTCTTCACGAGACCAGCTCACATTTTAGAATTATTCATAGCACTTTATGGAGATTTTGAACACTTTAACTGATTCACTGAGGGGTTTAAAAAAGATGCATATCAACCATAAAATGGATGAATGAATGTCTAACTATGAATGTAATCAATCAATAAATGCTACAGAAGTCCAGCCAATGAAAATGCACTATAATTGAAGTACAACCATGACTACCATTATGTATTTTATCAATATACACAGATACTGCAGCCAGTCTGGGTGTGATGTGCATTTTGAACGGGAACAAAAGTAACATGCATGACTTGACTTTTACATTTACTTTTAAAAGAGAACGTCAATGGCGTTTGCTTGTGCAAAGCTCGCCGACACGATGCTAAGGTGTAACCGAGGCTTTGCTGTAATTTAGGTTAGAGGTTTATTTAGATCACTAACCTTCAATAGGAGAAATGATAATACTGATAATACTTAGCAAACACCATTAATACATATCTAGACTATTAAGTAAATGCAGTCTATCTATGAAGTATGTTGTTGGACTTACATTTATTCTGTTGTTCCCAGAAGTGGCTGCATGATGCTTAAAAGCTATTAAAACATCAGATTTACTGCCCTGTTTTTGAAGGTCACAGTCATCGATACTATGCCAACATGAATAAAAATGAAACAAGACTCAGAAATTATTTCAAATTATTTTATTGTCACCAATTAATGAATTAGGTGGATCATTTTCACATTAGAGCAAAAAAACAAACTCAAGCTCCTGGCGTCTCAATCATTCAAACATACACTATTTCACTTGAGAACACAGGAGAACACTTCTAGTTTAGATATTAGAAAAAGTGAATCAAGCGCATTAAACTGTGGTTGAGTTTTTATCATGATGCTTTGACTCAAATCATAAGCGGAAGAAAATGCACTTTTCAGTATACTAGTGTATATCCGAGTTTTCAACATGATGTTTAGATGAAACGGAAGAAAACATGGTGCTCAACAACCATGTTCAGGATGAGTGGGCTTATGTAATTTGCATGGAAATAAATTGTTACTTTTGGGAAACGGAACAAGACATGACACTGGGATATTTGTATTTGTTTTAAGGAGTAAAAAAATTATAATAAAATTGTCGTTATGCAATATTAGTACAGTACATAATTTCAACTTGTACCTCAGTTAGTAAAAAACTAACAAAAAACTTTTTCCAATGTAATGTACAAATCAAAACATTTTTCTGTTGTAAATGATGTCAATAGAGTGTAACATCTATAAATGTGTAATATTTAATAAAAGACCTTTTGACTGACCACTGTGAACAATAGTTTTAAACATGAATAAAAATCATAGAAAATGATTATCACCACCTTTAATAATTTTTATTTTTTTTTCTCAACAACAGCAACAACAAAAAAACAACTATTTTTGCTGTCTTTTTCCATTAAACACACTGGGATGTAAAAAGGGCAGTTATATCTAGATGTTAAACTTACACAAATATATTTAGGCTATGTCTTTTTATGATGAGCCCTAACAGAATGGTGCGACAAGGGTATTCTGACTAAATTAAAGAAACAAGGACATAAAAAAAAGAGGGAATTCATTTCATATGGAACAATAGTGAACAGGATGCTGAGGTTTACTTGCACCTTCAGTAAAAAGCAGATATTCAAAACGGAAAGTCAAATGCTTGATTATATGGATGTCATAATCAACTAACTCAACGGTGCAGCTTTGGGACCATTCACATTTCAAGTGCAACATAATTCCTTTGAAAATTATGCTATTTAGTTACCACTCACGTAACAAAAAATGTCATGCCATTATCAAGTGCTAACCTCATTTAAACAAAGGACATCTGGATGTCATACAAGCATATATTTGCACATCCACCAAATAAAATCTGGGATTCGAAAGATCTGCTTTCATTTCAGATGTTCCTCTGCAAAGGCCATAAAGATAAAACGGACACAACAAGATGCATGCACCTTTCCTCAGATGATTTACATATTTTTCTCCACAAAACAAACTGTAGTGCTACTGTATGTATAACTTCACTGGTGTCACTACATACATCAGTATGAAATAAAGGTCAAACGATGGGACGGAGACCAAAACAGGACAACAATCTAGATTCAAGTCTGCAGGTTGATCAAAATCAGTGTAATCTGCATCAACAAGCGAAGTTTGACTGTACCAATTCATTTTTTTTTTTTTTTACTTTTTTGAAGTAAACATGTATAACACAGACAATCCCATTAGAGTGGATTCCCAATCACAATAAAACACCCCTAATTCTTTGCAGAGTTTGTATACCGATTTGCACATTGTCCTTCAAATAGCCCTCTAGAGCGCAGGAGGAAGCTGAGCCTGATCATGAGGATGTTGCGGTTGGCATAAGACACACCTCTCTTGTGTTTCCAGAGGTTTTGGTGATCCTGTGAAGGCTGTTTGGGTTTTACTGGCAGTGAACATTCACACGGTAAATGAGGACGATGGCGACTCGATCTGGTTCAGCTGAGCTCATCACAGTATAAACTGGAAAAAAGAACCACATAGTGAAAAAAAAGTGGCTTTGTGTGCACAAGCAACTTCCTGAAGTTGAAACTGGTAGGGCATGTGCATGCTTCTGTTGTTTTTCAGCATCTCGACAGCATGATTGATTCTGATGATCGTGATTTAAATGCGGAGTGAAATGCTGTTTGGCAGGCGAATCTACAATTGATAAATGCCGTTATTTTGGCTCATCTCAGCAGTTTGGTTAAGATGCACCCTACAGAAAGAGGAAGCAAACTAACAGCTCATGAAATGGGGGATGTGAGCGCTCAGTATGACAGCTAGTGCAGGACTGGCATAGATGAATTTTGGGAAAAGATGGTTTGAATTTCTTTGTGGTTTCAATTAATGATCCTATAAGTGAAAAATGTTCTGTTCCAGGTCATTTTTCAACAGTACATCAATCGCTGTGGCCAGACACTCAGGCGTAGATCTGACTTGGGCCACCGGCGTGAGCATTATCAGCTAGTCGTTCTTGGGTGGGTTGGGTAGGTTTGATGATATTGACGTAGTCGTGAACACCGACGTCCATGTTTTTAGCTTTGAGAGCAGCGGTGTGAAGCTTCTCCAGGAAGTCTGGCATGCCTGTGAGATAGAGAGGAAGTGAAATCTTTGCGAACAGGTGTCAAGAAACAGCAGCTGCAGAAAGGGCAGAATTCATGAACGACTTTCATGATGGCAGCCAATTCATCTGTGAAATTCAGAGATCCTCATTATGTAAATATTGTCTGAAAAAACTTGTTAAATTGTCTATAAAAAAATAATACATGTATACAGCAAAATTGTGCATGACTCAATTTCTAAATTCTAAGGAATCTAAGGAAAAAGCTATAAAATTACTCAAAATAGGGGCAAACATAAAAATCATATACAATGTGAAACATATAAGGTGAAATATTATTACAATTTAAAATAACCGTTTTATATTTTAATATATTTTAAATGTAATTTATTACATGAATTTTTAGCATCATTACTCCAGTCTTCAGTGTCACATGATCCTTCAGAAATCATTCTAATATACTGATTTGCTGCTCAAGAAACATTTCGTATTATTTTAACGAATTATTTTATTTTCGTATTATTTTTAACTTTAGTTAGTGTGTAATGTTGCCGTTAGAGCATAAACAACGTCTGCAAAGTTACAACACTCAAAGTTCAATTCAAAGGGAGATATTTTCTTTTAAAGAAATCGCTGTTAAAGGACTACAAAAAAGGCTGGTAGGGACTACAACGAGCTTCTTCCCGGGTTTGTGACATCACTAACCCCAATGTTTACATAAACCCTGCCCCCCGAACCATGCAACTACCCGTAATGGTAAGGGGGCGTGACGTTTCCGGACAACGTGCATTAGGCGGTTAGCGAATCACAACACACTGGGCCAGCTGACCAATCAGCCCGACTGCGTATTTCTGAGGGAGGGGCTGAGGTTTAGGAGTAGGTGTGGGGTTAGGATTAGGCAATCAGGTTGCGACTTCAACAATGGGGGTAATAATTTGGCAGGGGGTCGAAATTGGACACAATAGGTGTTGTTACATTTTTTAAATTTCAGTATCAACTTGGTACAAAAGTACTAATAGCCTACTTTTGACAACAATCAAAATGATTTGTTAACAAGTTCCTGAATTAATGTTAACAAAGCTGCTTTCCACTTTACTACAAACATTCATCACAAGACGAAATGGCATCATTCAAAATACTTCTCTTAAAGCTGACCACTGGATAGAACGTTAGAAAACACATCAGTGTTCACTGTCAGAAGTCAGTAGTGATGCTACTGCTACTGAACACTACTTTAGGATGCATTACAGAGAGGCGAGATGAAAAGAAAACGCCATGTAAACTTTTCTGAAAACAGTCAGTTCCCCTCATTATTATATTAAGGATTTTCTTCCAATATTTTGCGCATCATGAACAGAGAGTTTGCTCTGCCAGCTACAGTATTTTCCCCTCTTTGCATTTGTCCTCAGCGTCTCTGGCCTCTGTTAACGTCCCATTTACAGACCTCGTATTTCCACACAAATTACATTTTCGAAAATGCTAGCAATACAGTTTGTGTGCAAGTCCGGAACAGAGATCGGCTGAAATAAAACAAAAGAGCTGGTTGCCGTTTGTGCGTTTAGAGCAAAAACAGGCCGGTTCCGATTTATGGCTGTTTGAACATTTTCTAACATACATTTTTTTCGGGCCAGTGGTAAACTGTTCCTTCTTGGCTAAAGGAAAACACAATTACATTTTTAAAAAATAATTTTCCAGGACAACAACAAGATTTTCCACGACATTTTACATTTTCTCTTATTTTCCATGTGTTTTCCAGAACTGGAATATTAGTCATCAATTTTCCAGGTTTTCCAGGACGCGTGGGAACACTGATGATACACTTTTCCAGAATTCTTTGATAATTTTTTTTTATACAAATACTTTTCTAATATTACAAATGTCTTTACTGTCACTTTTAATCAATTTAATGTGTCCTTTATATTTATGTCCTGTAAATTCTCTCAATTCCCCCAGCACTGCCAGGTGTGAAAAAAAGATAATACTGGACCCTGGATACATGTCCAAATTGGAGCGCATATTAAAAAAACAAAGTATGAGTACACAAAACAGATGGCTCACCGCTAGACACCATCCAGCTGACGCAATAGCGAGGGAAGACCGTCTGGGGATCATCGCTGTAAGTCAGCAGGTAATCAAAGCCATTCTGTTGAGACAAGATAACTAGCTTAAGACTGCAAACTAAGACCAACCGCAGACAGACTGACACACAGGAGATTCCCTATTCTCACCTCGTCAAATGACCGATGTGGGCGGATGACCATCTTGGACTGGTAAGAGTGAACTCGGACGAACTCCTGGATCTCTGGGACACTGGGGTGTTTGATGGCTCTGAACAGAGAAAGCAAGCACACTTAATATAAAGGACACACTTCAACCAATTAACACTAATTAAAATGTCACTAAATAATTCCTATAAAATGGCAACAACAGTTACCTGGAGACTAAGATCATTAAGTTGTTCTCCACATCAACATGATATCTGCGCACATAGACATAGTCTCTGGAGTACATGGGATACTGCACAGGAAAGGCCAACAAATTATAACATTAATAAGATTAAGCTTAAAGGCTTTTAAATCTTCAGTCAACTATAGTGTTGTCAAAAGACCCGGTATTTCGGTACCAAGCCGGTACTAAAAAAATGAAAACGTTACGGTACCAGGTTTTCTTAAGTACCGTGTTTTTAATACTACAGTTTGCATCTATTTGATATACACTTAATATTTGTAATCTTATCTAAATTTATTATAAAAGCTGAGGTTTGTTATTTTCTGAAAAGTTATATTTTAGCTGGTGTCAATGATCTTATGTTGCATTTGGTCAGACTCAGCCCATTGCTTTACTGAAGGATATTATATTGTTCTTTTACAGCTGCAGACTGAGGAAGATCCTGAAACACACCAGCAAACCCTAAAACAGACAACAGTTTACAGATGTTTTTCAGCGGCAGCAGAACTATGACTAAACTTTTGGGTGAAACTTGTTTACTTTTTTCATACTTTTATTACTTGTGGAAAAACTTGAAACAATTTTAAATAAGTATAAAGAATGGCATTGGTTTTGTACATTTAATTTCTGTTTAACGTTATTAATAAAAATGTTGTTCAATTAGCATGTTTTTGTGTTTTGCTTTGGTACCGAAATTGGTACCGAGAACCGTGGATTTTCACTGGTATTGGTACCGAATACTGAAATTTTGGTACCGTGACAACACTAGTCAACTAGTACTAGATTACACTTCTGTTAATTCAACTCAACCCATTAACTGCCCATTGCAAAAATCACAAGGATGTTTTCTTGTTATGACAACAGGCAGTGGAGAACTTGATTGAAAGCTTACTGGAAAATGCGTGGCCCAATGAATGACCTCGGTGCCTGTGTTGACGTCCCTGTCCACCACTTCCAGTTTAATAACCAGCGCATCCCACTTCTTTCTGTACTCTGTGTCCAACTGGGGTAAAGGGAAATATTTGAAAGAGTCTAAATATAACATTCAAATACCAACAGCAGATACCAACCACACGCGCACGCGCACACACACACACACACACACACAGACACACACACACACAGACACACACACATATAACATCTTTAACAAATGGAGCGCAAGGCAGGTGACGCCTGAAACATGTAACAGGGTTGCCAAGTCTCGCATCTGGTGTGAAGCACGCTCTGTCTTATGCCACCACACTAAATCTCACACCAAATAACAAGACAACACAAAATGCACTTGAATGATGCTTTCTTCAGCGCATAACTTACATTTTACTCTTATATTCTTTTAAACGTTATGAATCACAAGCATATTTTCAAACAAGTGGAGCGCAACAGAAAAATTAATGCAATCATTTAGATTAAAATATGATGGTTTTCATTACATATTTGTTGTTGAACATGAAATTTAGGTCAAAAAGTATATTTTTTAGGAACAGTAACTGGAATCTTATAAGAGTCCCTTACATTTACAGGAAAAATAATGAGAGTAACATGTTATTCATGTGTTCAGAGGAGTAAATGTGTGCCTGCAGAACATTTGACAGCTGACCTGTTTAAAACGTTTTCTTTTTCTTTATTATCTGTAATTTAGTGATTCTGCTTGCTTTTTTAATTATTATTATTTATAAATTGCTCCACATGAAAAATGACTTGCCGGTACTCCTCAAGTAATAATAGGTAAACAGCATGCAAGTATTGAAAAGTTTCTTGTACAAAATTAACATTCAGTATTAAGATGAAATTAAAAATGAATGGTTGCATCCTCAAGATCTCATACAGGCACCTGTGACTGGTTCAGGCCATGCCATCAAAATCTCACTCCAGCCAGGTAACCAAAGTTGGCAACCTTGCATGTACTGTAAGTCTATGGAAGCTTGAGCAAATCTGAAGCCGACCATCACCCAACACAAACGGTACATCATACAACTCGTTTTACTTTGTCTTGCTGAAATAGCAAAGTAAAACTCAAGCAGTTAATACTAATTAAATTATTTAGTACCTGAACATTGAAGAACTGCCGGGGGGTGACGTCTGTATATGAACCAAACACTACAACAAGAGAGCCAGACATGTAAATCTGTTGTTTGAATAGGATTGGACAAACGGTTGGCCCATGGTAAAAAATACACATTCAAGTAACACATAAATATACAAAAATTAATTACTAATTAATGACACAATAAATATATGTTGTTTTACCGTTTAAAACATACCTCTGTATTCAAAAAGATGGCTACCCTGGATAGGTCTCCTCCAAACCCTGAAGTTCTTCTTCTCCATGACCAGCTCCCAGCCTGGATCCACATACACGGCTGTCTTTGGGTTCACATTCTGGCTTCTCACCGACTCCAGTGCCTGCAGCTCCCACACACACCTAAAGCACAAGTTCAGACGAATTGTGCTTTAACCACAATAATGCGTAAACATGAAGATAAAATGATACCAAATATGCTACAAACATGTTCAAATAACATTTGGCTAAAATGTCATCAAAAACACGCCCTCTAAAGCCATAACAGCCTATCTGACGCCATAACACCTGAACACAAAAAGTGATTGACAGCTAGAGAGCGTTTCTGATTGGTTAATAGAAGGGCTATGCCTGTTTTGTTTACAAAGCTAAGGTCCGTTGGACTGTAGACACTTAACCAGTGTGAATATCAGATCATGGGGTCACATTATGTCTTATTCCAAAATTACATATAGCACCACATGAACAGTCCAGAAGTGAGGGAAGTACCTTCTCAGCTCATCATCTCCAATCTTCTCGTCTTCCCACATGAAGACTCCAGCCAGGGCTGCTAGGAGTTTTCCAGTGTGGGCGTGTTTGCTCTGCAGGCGCCGCCATATGTTGCCCACCAGTGTCCACCTGCTCCTCTCAGAGTACAGGTTTGAGTACAGCTCTCCGATCTGAAGAGCCCTTCTCAGCCTCTGGCCTGTCACAAAACTACAGTGGTTGGCGATTATAGACAATAGTCTCGCCTTCTTCTTTTCGTCGCAGGCCAGCTTGTTCGTTCCCCTTCCTGCTTTTTGGAGCCATGACACCAGCAGACCCACGCGCTCACCCAGCCACGACAAACTCCACGATTTGCTACTTATCGCACCACTTTGTTTAAAAGTGCTGAAGCTTTGCAGTCGGACCGCTCTGGCCCCTATATTGCACACAGGGCGTTGCTGGACGGAGGGGAACATCTTTGTTTCTAGAACCACGAATCGATGATATCTAAATTTGCCTTTGAAGTGCACTTTTTAGCTAAAAAACAACGATTTACTATACAGATTAGTTCCCATGTATTGATAGGACTGAGACAAGTGCAACGCAATGCCAATTTGACATGCACTAGCGATTATCTTGCAATTTAAAACGACAGGTTTTAACGGACAACTAAAATGCACGAGAGCAAAATATTGTTTTATTTTTGTATTCTCATCTCACATTATGAGACGCTATCATAGTAATTTACTAGATAAACAAACAGTTCGACATTTGCTAACAACTGCAATAACAGATCAACTAACGTTAGCTAGCCAACATTCAATGACATGCGACCGCGGGCAAACTGTGATTAAATCAACGACAACAACTCGAATGTTTTAAACGGTATGTAATAACAGCTAAACTGATTTTTCGTATTCCTATCCTTAAATTAATCTTACTTTTATCCTCGTGCGTTAGCTTCATGCCCTCACACCTCTCAGTTGCGTCGAACTTGCCTATTAGCCACGCCCTTCTCCGTTTTTACGAGTTTCTATTGGCTGTCTCTTACGTTAAGGATGCACCTCTCATTCTAATAGGGTAATATGGCTGTCTGTCTTCGTTGGTCGCCACCCTAGATCAACCAGCATTTCACATGACTCACCTTAAGTCAACCCATTGGTAAAGGTCCTCGACAACTTTAAAGTTAAACAGATTTACCACGTTAGTCCGTGCTGTAACTATGAAATAATGAGCCCCTTATTCCATGCAGAGTAATCAGAATTAGGATAAGTAGATATGTACACCTACTAATTATTATTACCACATTATTCGTCACATTTTGGAGTAATAGTTAAGTCATCAAAACTATTAAGTAATTTATTATTTAATAAATTCATTTATTAAAATCCATGCGTAGACAGTCTATATTTGTCTACTAAACTTTAAGCTTTCATTATCTATCTATCTATCTATCTATAGATAGATGGCTACCCTGGATAGGTCTCCTCCAAACCCTGAAGTTCTTCTTCTCCATGACCAGCTCCCAGCCTGGATCCACATACACGGCTGTCTTTGGGTTCACATTCTGGCTTCTCACCGACTCCAGTGCCTGCAGCTCCCACGCACACCTAAAGCGCAAGTCTATCTATCTATCTATCTATCTATCTATCTATCTATCTATCTATCTATCTATCTGTCTGTCTGTCTGTCTGTCTAGATATATTGAGCCCATTCAAATAATAATTCCTGTCTTTATTATTTCACATGGGCAATAAATGCCCTATCTGAAGTACATACAGGTGCATCTCAATAAATTAGAATGTCGTGGAAAAGTTCATTTATTTCAGTAATTCAACTCAAATTGTGAAACTCGTGTATTAAATAAATTCAATGCACACAGACTGAAGTAGTTTAAGTCTTTGGTTCTTTTAATTGTGATGATTTTGGCTCACATTTAACAAAAACCCACCAATTCACTATCTCAACAAATTAGAATATGGTGACATGCCAATCAGCTAATCAACTCAAAACACCTGCAAAGGTTTCCTGAGCCTTCAAAATGGTCTCTCAGTTTGGTTCACTAGGCTACACAATCATGGGGAAGACTGCTGATCTGACAGTTGTCCAGAAGACAATCATTGACACCCTTCACAAGGAGGATAAGCCACAAACATTCATTGCCAAAGAAGCTGGCTGTTCACAGAGTGCTGTATCCAAGCATGTTTTCACTAAAAATGTTTTTTTTTTATTGGTCTTATGAAGTATTCTAATTTGTTGAGATAGTGAATTGGTGGGTTTTTGTTAAATGTGAGCCAAAATCATCACAATTAAAAGAACCAAAGACTTAAACTACTTCAGTCTGTGTGCATTGAATTTATTTAATACACGAGTTTCACAATTTGAGTGGAATTACTGAAATAAATGAACTTTTCCACGACATTCTAATTTATTGAGATGCACCTGTAAATCCTATGCTCCTGAACCAGGAAAGGGAGAAATACTCCCTTGAAGTAACTTTTTGCTGTGGCCACGTGGGGGAGTTATAGCACAGCTTGCAGCATCACCTTCATTGAGCTTCATCTCAGTCTATCCCATGACTTCCGATAACCCACGAAAGGAACTAGATAAAATTAGTGTCACAGGAGATGCAAATACGGGAAACAAGAGACGCCTTTGTAATCTGACAGTTGAACACATGACTATTAATAATCACCAACAGACATCAGTTTTATCTTAATATATACACAATGACACTTTGTCCCTTTTTTTGAATAATTAAGAGACTGTATTAAAGAAAGAGACTCGACTTAGATATTTGTGAACACATTTGTGAATATATATCCGCACTCTTTTTCTAAATCTTTTTATATATAGTCTTATTTTACTTCTTTAACGTCAGAGAAAATAAATACCAAATCAATTATGAAATTTAAAAAAATAACTCAATTACTTTTTACAAAAAACATTATTTTAAAGCATCTGTAAACATCTGAAGTGAAGTATTTTTAGGGTAGGTGCTGCGTAAAGTCTTAAATTAATATTTAAAATGCCTGGATTCTACAGATTTTGAATTTTCATATTATACAGTCGAACAGTCTAAGGTTGGGTTAAGTAAACCTTTTTTTTCTCCTGATATCGCCAAATAAGGTCAGAGGGCGGGGTTTACTGTTCGACGTCACTATCCGCTGAAGACGGCCCCGCCCCCACAGTCGGAGGATATATGTGTTGCCTGGACAAGCAGGAACTTATCAACTGAAGCCGGTTGAGAGCGGTTTATTGCCAGTTTTTCATTGATTCAAGAACTTAAAACAACTAACAGTGTCTTGTTTGTAGTCTTAAGCTTTGAATTTACTTTATTTATCCGACGTTAGTGCTTAGTTAGAAGCGAGAGCGTTTGCTATCTCTCACCCCGCGCGCGCGGAACGCGGCTACGGGAAGTTGACTGGGCGGGCTGCAGTGTCAAAAATATCTAAATCGACATTTATCGACAATTTTGTTTGAGTGGTGAGTAAAAACAATTTTTTTTCTTATTCTAGTTGGCAGTGAGTGATATTTGTCTTACTTTCTCATCGACATTTTTCCGTTGGCTAATTTGAACGGTTAGAATGAGCGCGAGCTCTGGCTTTGTCAGCTGACTCGCGTGGAAACAAAAACGCCAGGATCTCTTTACGATTAGTTAACACCACAGTGCCACTGATATATGTTGTTTTATGTATACAATTTTATTTTTGGGCTATTTTGGTATTTCAATAAAGTAATTTTGATTTATAACGTTATATTAGCTGTTAGCGGGTGTGTAATGAATGACGACACGTGTAGTGCGGAGCCGGCGCGCGCAGGAAAAATGTATATCGCCTTCTTAAACTAAGAGCCTTACAACATTTCTGCACTGAAGTAGTGTAATATTTTATTTTAATATTAACATCAGCGAATTTTAGCTGTTTAAAACGGTCGTTTTTAGGGTTCTCGAGTAATGTGGTTCCTCAAGCTAACGTTAGCGAGGAAGTGCGTGTCTAGCGCGAGCGGGGAGAACTGGCTCAAACAGCCCTGGAGTGACAGTCAACCGCATTTCATCGGGAATTTCTGCGTTTCTTTGCCAATAAAGGCTGCATTGCAGGAATGTGCTGGAAAGCCACATGACACCAATGCGCTGACGGCTTAATTTGAATACTAGTGTCTGTTTGTTGGCTCAAAGTGCTGCCTTCTCGGGCTTATAAAACAAAGTGGTCCAATTGACTGATCACTTTTATTTTAGTTTTTTTAAAGGGGTCATATGATGTTGCTAAAAATAACATTATGTTGTGTATTTGGTGTAATGAAATGTGTTTATGCGGTTTAAGGTTCAAAAAACACATTATTTTCCACATACTGTACTAGTGTTGTCAAAAGACCCGGTATTTCGGTACCAAGTCGGTACTAAAAAAATGAAAACGTTACGGTACCAGGTTTTCTTAAGTACCGAGTACCCGGTCAACCCGGTTCCTGATGCGCTAAACGAAAGCTATCCTCTTCCAGTGTTGCCAAGTCCGCGGTTTAACTGCATTGTGATTGGCCAAATACCTCAAGCGTGTGACGGAAATGTTACGCCCCTCACCATATTGTGATACCGTGTCCCGGCCGGAGCGACGAAACAAAAACATTAAATCCCATTATAAACGAGGCATTTGTTGATTCCAGTGGGGACATAATTACACAATATGACTTAAACTGTCTTTTTACGCATTGCGTTGCATCGCGCTGCGTAAACATAAAACCATGTCTGAATTTGTGATCGGAGAAATGACAAACAACAAGCGTTACTCTACACTGCCCAAAAAACTCGCTTTAAATATAAAAAATATAAAATATAAAAAATATATAAAAACGCTTGCTTACAATCTGTGAGTCAGAACAGCCGGCATTGTAGTCTACTCTCCCAGGATCAGGAAACAATCCTCC
>NW_015536497.1:2349987-2368898 GCF_001515605.1 Sinocyclocheilus anshuiensis | reverse complement strand
CAAGAGCTTGTAACACTCCAAAGAGAAAGGAAAAATTGAAATCGCATCATATGACCCCTTTAAGTGTACATATTGTGACCTTGAATGTGGTGGCTTGATTATTGTAGTCATAAGCCATCGGTTGTAGTTCGTGAATAAGCAGTTGCCATTTGGTGTATGAGTTTTGTTGTATGATCATGCATGCATTCATTCTGTGTTGTCGGTGCGCACCCTTTTTTGTACAGTGAAAGTTTTCTAGACCTTCAGCTCCGCTTTATGCAAAAAAGTACTGCTAATAAATGCTTTATTGTGTAATAGTCTTATGTCTAGGGTTGGGTATCGTTTGAATTTTATCGATTCCGATTCCGATTCTTATCGATTCCTAGTTTCGATTCCAATAATCTATTAGCAATATCATAAATAAATACAACTGAACAAAATTTCAGGTACAGAAACTAATTAAAAGTTTAAAAACTGCATAGTTTTCTTTTCATAAATAAAATATAGATTAATCAATTAAAGTTATTAAATATATTCAGTCAAGATCGGTGAATGATTTTCTGTTGTTCTTTGATTAACATTCATGACAGGCAGCGTGTTTATTAGGCTGCTGTCTCTTTAACACCGAACGCACACAGATCTAAAAATACTGTACATGTGTGTTTTCTTTCTCGTCTGTTTACGTTCACGTAAGACAAAAATGGCTGTGTTTATGATGATATACTGACGTAGTTTTCTGCATATTGGTCGACAAATATGAAAGAAGTCAGTTTCGGCCCGGAACAACCTTTTCTACAGTGGAAATACACGGAATGGTTCGAGAACGGACACAAACTGGGAACCCGTATCGCGACCTCTGTTCTCTGTGCTCGCGCTTGCGCTTCGTGTGCGCTGCACGCAAACAGGGCGCAGGTTCTTTCCGTTCCTGCATTTAAATAGTTTTTAATCACATTCAAATGCGAATGCAGGAATCGTTAAGCAGAATCGAAATGCACGCGTCTTATCGAATACCCGGTTCTAAAATGGAACCGGTTTTCGATACCCAACCCTACTTGTGTCCAAGTTCTGGCCCCTCTGCAGTGAAATTGTTGCGTAACACGGGAACCTTCCAACTTTCTCCTTTTTTTTTTTATTTTTTTTTTCCAGGAATGAGCTACCATTCACTCACCGAGTCTGTTGCATAATGGATGTCCGCTCTGTCTGCCTAATTACCCAAGCCAAAACAAACCATAACAGATCTAGTCTATTCAGAGGATAGCAATAGGCCCTCACTCCACCCTCTCCCTTAACGTTACATATCAGTTTAGAACAGAGCAGTGCAGATTCTCTCTCTGGTGTCTGGATTGCTTTGATTTGCTGGTTTAGCAAAGGGGCGAAGGTAGGTCTGAGGCAGAAAACCGATTTAGAAACTCTAGTACCTCAATTATCTGGGGATTAAAATATCCAGTGTGCTGCTGCTTGATATATTTATATATATTAGTTTCTCTTCCCTGTAAGATTGTGAAATTTTTTTCCTGTATAACTTGAAAACCATCAACGCACAATGGTGTCGACAACTCTGGCCACGGTAACGATTTTGACTACCCTTGCCGCTCAAGTGAATCTGTCGGATTATCTATGGCTCCTAATCTTAGGGTTCATCATAGCGTTTATCCTGGCCTTTTCAGTGGGTGCTAATGATGTTGCCAACTCGTTTGGTACAGCAGTGGGATCAGGTGTAGTTACGCTTAGGCAGGCCTGTGTTCTTGCTACTGTATTTGAGACTCTGGGCTCTGTGCTGATTGGAGCCAAGGTCAGCGAGACCATCCGCAAAGGCATTATCGACGTGACCATGTACAATGGCTCAGAGCACGTGTTGATGGCTGGATCAGTCAGCGCTATGTTTGGTGAGTAGTTTATGAAGCTTAATGCTATTATTAATGAATTTTTTAATAAGTAAAATTGAGGTTTCTCTTTTTAAGTTTTATGTTTTCATTGCTCTTAAGGCTCTGCTGCTTGGCAGTTGCTTGCCTCTTTTCTGAAGCTTCCTATTTCTGGGACCCATTGCATTGTGGGAGCTACCATTGGCTTTTCACTGGTCGCCAAAGGTCAGCAGGGTGTCAAATGGCTGGAGCTTCTTAGAATTGGTGAGTCAGCTGCATTCACAAGGACGTTTCATTTGTAGTTGCACTTGTGTGAGTATTATGTTAGTCAAGAAACTGGAGATGTGTTTGTTTCTTTACGTATAGTTGTTCTTTGTTCTCTTACAGTTGCTTCTTGGTTCCTCTCACCTGTCCTCTCTGGCATCATGTCTGCAGTTCTTTTCTACTTTGTTCGCATATTCATCTTGCAAAAGGTAAATAAATTGATACTTTTTCAAACTTGGATGTAGAATGAGAAGAATAAGATCACACCAAAGCTGGGTGTTGGCTAACAGTCTGTACTTTGTTCTTTGCAGAAAGATCCAGTGCCCAATGGTCTGAGGGCCCTGCCATTCTTCTATGCTATTACAATGGGAATCAACCTGTTCTCCATCATGTTTACTGGAGCACCAAGTAAGTATTGCTCTAAGTCTGCCTTTTGCATGTCCATTAACACCCTAACCAGATGCCCAGACTCTGCCAGACTGTGTTTACAGTGCTTAAGGCAAAGCAGTGTTTAACCACTGGGCTCTGGAGAACTCAGTGGAGCACTCATGACGCAGGCATGTGGTGCCTTTATTCATGACCTCAATCAGAGTGTTTTTCCTTCTCCATCATAGGAGAGAAAAAACAGTGGAATAAAGAATTCATGCCCATCAAAATGAACCATCAGCCACCGTAGAGAAAGCACTCGGGTGTTTTTGAGTGCCGTTAACTGTTGAGCTCTGAATACTTTTGCCTTTTGAATTTGAAACCCTATTAAATGAGCAACCTTTGCTCCTTTTTGTTTTCTCTTATCCACAGGGCTCAACAATTCAAGAAGTCAACTGGCCTGGGCCGTTAAATGAAGGCTTCAGGCCAGAGTATGATGCAAAATGCACCCTCTGAGTGTGTACACATATGCACTTCCAGGCGGGCGCATTTTACGTAGGCACAGCAAGGTGCAGCATACATACACACATTCACATAGCAACACACACACCTTCGGCTTTAGACATCCTAATGCAACATGTAGGGCTTCAGAGAAAGTTATTATTTGGGCAGTCTATAGTTAAGCAAGTTAGTTATGGGAAGTCAGTGTGTTTTTTTTTAATAAAGTCCTTAAGTCAAGTACATAAAATGAGTAAGATTAAGTTTAATTGTTACAAAACCTTTTGACTTATTAATGTTAAATGCTTAGACCATTCAGATAATTTGTAGTGGTTTTCATCTGACACACTGAGCACAGTTTCTAATCACTTTAAAGATTAATAGTTTCTCAAAATGAAAAGACTGTCCTCTAGAGCCCATTTAATCATTCCAGTGTCACTTCAGGACTCAGAATCAATCAGAATGAGGTTTCTCTTCAGCCAAATTCATCAGCTGACACACATCATGTGAGCTGTTTGAGTGCATCAGGACAAGGACATATATCCTCACAATCTCCCACACCAATTCAGGTCGACGTAGTTTGTCATAGCAGAGACATCTTGGCATAAGCTTATCCTGATCTTTGGCCACACTTAGTGACATTGTCATGTCATCTGCTGTTGGATTAGCTTTAAAGGAACCAGATCACCAGACACAGTCCCTTTATTCCTCCCACTCTCAGCCTGTTTAAGGCAGTTCACTCAGGTTCAGTTAATTCAGAGCGTCTCCCAGGACAGGACAATACTGGCACTCACCGGGGGGAGGAGGAGGGGGAGGAGGCATCCGGCATGTCATGAATTGTTGATTGACCTCCTTTGTCTTCTGAAGGGAGCTGAACGCAGGCACACATGCCCTGTAAAATTTCAGTCAGTATGTAACTAGGTGGAGTTTCCTTGAAGTGGTGTGTTTGCGCTGGTACTTGGAACACCTTGTTCTTCTGGTTTTGTTTTAACCGTTTGTGCAGTATGAAGGTGACAACACATTCCAACTCGCATACTGTACAAAAAGTTTAATCCATTCAAACTAGTTTGGCATGTGATATATAGGTGAGATATGCACATCAAGTCAGTAGGGATGTAACGATTAACCGCGAGCCGGTTGAAAATAGATTTAAATATGTGACGATGTCTTTAGAAAAGTTTAGATGGTATTTTTTCTTTTCCTCTTGCCTCTGTATAATGCATATTAAAGTTCATAAGTGCAGCGCTGCTTTGTTTACAGCGGAAACTAAGGAAACGCATTAAGCGCCACCTGCTGGCAGAGAGTAAATCTGCGTCTCATTCAGCTCCTCTGCTGTTTGTTTCATGCAGATATTTTTTGTTTCACATTTCACAAAACTGAAGTCAAACCATTCTGTTTTTGCTTAAAATTTCGAAATTATACAATGTAATGTAATGTAAAGTAATTTGGTTGCCTCTAATTTTAAATGTAAAGAGCACAGACAAAGACTTAATTTGTTTATATGAAGAGATTTATTTTATTTGTTACTAATTTATTTGATTTGGGGCTTGTTTTAAAATTTCAATTTAGTTTTGTTATTTACATTTACATTATATTTACATTTTGGTATTTACCAAACGCTTTTATCCAAAGTGACTAACAAATGAGGACAATAGAAGCAATCAAAACCAACAAAAGAGCAATAATTTACAAGTGCTATATTATTATAGTGTTATATTTCAGTTTCACAAAGAAACGTGCAGTATTTTGTCCAAGCAATAATAAAAGGACACATTTAATTTATAATTTGTCTTAAATCTCATTTTGTAAAAAATTAATCGTGAACCGAATCGTGAAATCAAAACCGTGAATCAAATCGAATCGTGAGTTGAGTGAATCGTTACATCCCTACAAGTCAGGGATTCGCTTCTAATAATCCTCTTTCCCAAACATGGTGCCTCTCAACACTTTGTTAATCATGTTCTATAACCCACCCCTGCCCCCAGTTTCAGCACACAGACGTACGGTCATTCAGCAACCACAGTGCCTGGAAAGTTCTCCCCATGCAAAATACAGATGACACAAGCCCTCTTTCTGTTTTTAATGTTAGCAGCCCTCAGCATTTGAGACCTGAGTAGGCGAACAATTATTTTTTTGTTCTAATTTCTAATCTGTTTAGTTAGTCAACTAGTTTTCAAAATAACTCCTCTTAAAGTTTGGAATAAACTACATGACTTTTGCCCAGATTTTTGCCCCAATTTACTATCTAGAAGAGTCTATACTAGTTGCTAAAAGTCAGAGCCAGTCTGCAGATTCTGGGCAGGCACAGTTGCCATATTTCAAAGAAAAACTCTTAGTGTATGATTGGCACAGTCTTCAGACTACGATTCCATCCAGTCAGAGGAGATCAAACTTGTTTAATATTTTAAGCCGATTTGAGAATACATTGTTTTCATTTGTCATGCATCTCCTAGCAACAAGGCACATGTTTTGGCGTTAGTTTGTTGTGTTCACAACGATTTAATAGTCTGGTAGTGTGTGAAGCTCATCTGTTACTGTATTATACCTAATTTTATTTCTGTAGCCATTTAGAAACATCGTCAGGCGTCTGATGCCTAGTGTTTTAAAATCTTTTCAGATTTGAAGTTTTATAGTGTATTCTGGCTTTTACTTGTATTATTCATATTCCTAATTTAAGAATAAGGGCAATGATGATTGGCTACACCCTCCAGCCCCCAGTACTTCAATGCTTGCTTTCCAGTCTGCTTCCCCTTTGGAAAAACAGAAAGTGGGGTGTTTTGGTTGCCCTGTGGATACAAAGCAAACACAAAAGGCAGCAATAACAGACTTTGTGGATTTGAAACTGAATGTTTTTATATTTGGCCAGACTTATTCAGCATGACTCAAAACAGTTTACAGTGTCAAAAATAACTTTGTTTAAAGCGAGATTCATTTGTGGTTACTAGACTAGTGGCAGGGGTAAAAAAAACTGGGTGTCTCTCAACAGACACCAAACAACATCCTGGTAGTGCTACAAAGGTAGAATGTTAGGACACCATAAAAGTTTATTTCATGATCTCAATTAATTACCAAAAAATGCTTGAAACTTTCACAATGCGCTAGGGGTGGGAGAAAAAAAAAGATTCTCTGATGCATCGCGATTCTTTCTTCAATGGTTCTGAATCGATTCTGAGCATGGTTTCTCGCCGCATACGGTAACGTGTGTGCGCTAGAGACAATCGCGGCAGGCTTCATTGCACAGAATATGTGCTGTGAGGCATGTGCGCATTGCTTGACAGTGTGTGCTTCCACCCGGCGTTATTTCAGTATAATCGTAATTGAATTGAATCGTGAAACCAGTGAAGATTCACACCCATATTTTTAAGATGGCTTTTAAGTACTGTGGTGAATTTTAAGTTTAAGATGGATTTTAGCTTTGTGTTTGATGTTCTGAAGCTCGATCGCGGCTGCGGTTAAATGCACTTGCATCTCCAAATACTTTTATACGAAATTGATGTAAACATTCAGTTATGTTTTCAGAACAGGACAAAACAAATGATATATCGAAATAGAAATGTGCATTAGTGTGAATCGGTGTGAATGCAGCCTGTTAAAGCTGCCACTGTCTGTGATCTCATCAGTAATAATCAAAACAGCAATAATGCTGAGGAAAAAAGAAAAACCCATAGCAATGATTGTCTGTAAACTTTCGGATAGCCTACTTAAAGAACACTTGACATGATAATCGTAATTGAATTGAATCGTGAAACCAGTGAAGATTCACACCTCTATTTTTAAGATGGCAGTACTGACTTACAGAGATTCCAACTATAAACAAAAAGCATAGAAACGGCCATTTTGGTTAAAATGTAAAGTTGTAAAGATGTATTTGCACAGTAGAAGAATTAATTAGGAAAAAAATGTAGATCAAGAATCGTTTTGGAATCAGATCGTGACTCCCGGAATCGGATCGGATCGTGAAGTGTCTAAAGATTCCCACCCCTACAATGCGTGGCAGTCAAAGACCACAAATGGCATAATTTGCATAAACACCAGTGCCCAGCCCACAATGACTCATGAACCATCGTCATCCCGTCACCGGGTCGAGTTATTGTGCTGAACGTGTCTGGAAAAACTTGTGTTATTGTGTAGCCATGGATAGCAGATTTTATTGTGAGGTGAAGTAGGAAATTAATCCACTTTCATTCATTCATCCCACTGCATGTTTGTGGTATGGCTGCTCCCCTTTGGTGGCGGAGTGTTTGTCAAACTATGTTGATGTGAGCATAAATGCATTCCCTGCCTAACTCACATGCACAGGACTGCTTTTCTCACACACTGAGCAGGAACTGTGCCAGACTGCCATACTTGATAACTGGGCCCCATTCGTTGGCCTTTCTCTTATTTCCGTCATTCACCCCCTCACCTCCTCTGGCCACACCTGTTCTGTCCCTTTAGATGCTGTTAATTCATTTGGGTTTTGGAAAGTTAAGCTGTTCCTCCTTCATGTACCTCAGAGCTCTATTCAAAGAGTGAGGCATTCCTGGTGTCTTGTCTCCTGAGATTGAACTAAAGTTGCATAACCAAAGCATGCAGCGGCATGGCATGCCCTGCAGCGTCCTGTAGTAATATGTGCGTGTGGCACAGCACAGGAGTTTATGCCCCATTGCTCCCTGTCCTCTTATCTCTCAACCTGTCTTTCTGTTTATTTTTCACAGACCTACTCCAATACGGGGGGGGATATTAGTGACATGACATGTGGCCAAGTATGGTGACCCATACTCTGAATTAGTGCTCGGCATTTATCCCATCCAAAGTGCACACACACAGCAGTGAACACACACACACACACACCCCGTGAACACACACAGCAGTGGGCAGCCATTTTTTTTGCTGCGGCACCCGGGGAGCAGTTGGGGGTTCGGTGCCTTGCTCTTGTCGCAATAGCCTTTTAAGGTACTCGCACTTGCTGACCATATGGTACAGCGGACTTGTGCACTGTCTTGTCACTGCGAAGTTTTGCTGCTGCTGTTCACACTCACCAATCACCTGAAGTGTTATGTAAGAGGACAGGCCTTGTGCTTTCATTCTGAATGTGACCAAGATATTTGACACTTGGTTGCAGTGGTAGTTTTGGCTCGTGTTTCTATGGACTTCTAAACACTTACAATAGTCCTCTAACAGAAAACGATAAATGAGAGCCTGTGGCCTAACTATTTTTCTCTGAATATTCTTTTCTTCGGAAAGGGTGTGTAAGCAACTTTTTGATGCAGTAAATCCACTTCTTATGTCTTATTAATGTTTAACTTCAACACCATTACTAACAAGCAGGAATCCACAATGTCCCTGTCCATTCCCTAATGCTGTTTGTGTCGATGGTAGCACATGCTGCCTGTTGTCTCAAAAGCACTTTTCCTTTCTTCTCCTTTCCCTCGACACCCCTCTTGGTCCCTTTCCCCCTGTGAACGATGGGACTGCAGTGCTGGGCTTTGATAAGCTGCCCTGGTGGGGAGTGCTGCTCATTTCCATCGGCTTGGCCATGGTCACTGCTATCATCGTTTGGTTTGCTGTCTGCCCTCGGCTCAAGAAGAAGATCGAATGTAAGTATCTGTCTTTTGTCTTTGTTTTAATTCTAACCATGTAAACCATAAAATTGATGTAATCCTTAGCAATAGTACTGAGGCATATCCAGTTGCACATTGTCATTTCCAGAGCACAATTGTGTAGCATAACCGTTGCCAAATAGATTACTGAAAGAAAGATGAATGGGTGGGGTGCCTCAAGGGTTTGTGTTAGGCCCATTACAGATGTTTTTTGCATTGTACTTGAAGATATAACAATACATCAACCTTTTGAAGTTTTTTTTTCAGGCCCTATAAAAATATGGACAGCAATCTGTGGACATAGAAAGTTTATTAGCCTTAGGCCAAGCACCAGGTGTTCATTGGAGATAATACCCTGCAGATTAAAGATGCTGGCATTGGACAGCAGTTTTAATCAGTCACTTAGAAAGACAATATACTCTTTAAAGGAATGTTCTGGATTCAGTACAAATTAAGCTCGGTCAACTCTATATGAGGTTTTCTTTGTTTAAATTATCCTTTTCCTGTATCCTTGTTCATGCCATGCAAAAGTACAGGGTTTATTCGTTTAAAGTTGTGAAATGTATTAAAAAGTATCTTAACAGCTGTGATCTCGGTTACAGTTCACGGTAACAGAAGTTTAATGGCAAGCATATGTTTTATAATCCTCAAATCACATAACAGACAAAAACACACAAAATATTCTAACACAAACTGCACTTTCAAGAAATACCAGCTTTAGATTAGAATAGTCTGTTAGTCATCTAGTCTTTTTGTTTTTTTTAATCTAAAGCTGTATAGTTTGGCTGTGCATTGACAGCCTAATTGGGTCATAGTGGTCCACTAATTGGTCTTTGTCTAGTTAACTGGCATAGCCGGGGTCCAGCTGAGGTGTTGACTTGGAAGTAGTGCAGTCTCGTAGAAAAATAGAATGCGTGTGCTTTGACACCTATGAGCAGATCCGTGGACGATGGACCCTGAGTTATGTCATGCTGTCCTTGAAATGTAGGGTTATAGTGACAATTTAAGCAAACAGAGTTTGCCTGTGAAAGTTTATAGAATCGAGCGCTCATGTGATGGCCATGTGAACTGCCAGTGAGTAAAGTGCTTACCAGCCTTTGTACTTATCACAAATGATTGATCATATTCACCTTTACTCAACTAATTAGGGTTCTCAGTTTAATGTTAATACAATGTATTTTTTGGAGAGAAAAAAATTATGCATTCAATTAAACCCTTGACTCAAAGGTTAAATTAAATGATGTGGAAATCTTAATTTCTAAACTTCTAAAACTTCATTTTTGGCTGTTTTTAGCTAATTTCATATTTTTAACATGTTGATATGTACGACTTTAATGATATAAACATTTATTAATTATTCATATTTTGTGTAATATTGTAATGTTAATTCAGTATGAGAGGATGATCATATTTGGGGGATCTGTGGCAACAAAGTTTGAAAGCACCTGTATTTTAATATAAAGTAATGAAATGGATGATTTTTCTGCCTAATCTGTGTGTATTTAATGTACTTGTCTGTTGCCTTTTCTAATTTGCTAGCAAGCTTGGAGCTGACAAACTCATTTGATACACAGGTGAAGTAAAGTCTTCCAGTCCCTCTGAGAGTCCTCTGATGGAGAAGAGGGAGCTGCATGAAGCTCACGGTCCCATCCTGAAACCTGTCCCTGAGGAGTCCAGTGCCCTGTCCTCTAACATCCCCTCGGCCCCACCTCTTTCTGAGGAGCGCAGGGTCACCTTTGACATTGGAGATTCAGATGACGCAGATCAGAAGGACTGCAAAGAGTCAGAGACGGACAGTGGTAAGTCTGTAGGGCCTCACATGCCATGCCAATCATGACATACGTTTACTGTTTTTGTCGAAGTTTGATCATGTAACTTGATTCTGTTTTCAGCAGCTCCGAAGATGGCACATGTTCATTTCACCACTGGCCCCACCGTTCCTAGCAATGGTTACTCTCAGTACCACACAGTTCACAAGGACTCTGGCCTCTACAAGGACCTGCTGCACAAACTCCATCTGGCAAAAGTGGGAGACTGCATGGGGGAGGGTGGCGACCGGCCCATCCGCCGCAACAACAGCTACACCTCCTACACCATGGCCATCATCGGCATGCACGGAGACTTCAAGCCCAAAGAAGCTGACTTCCGTGCTACCGAAGATGGCGACAAGGAAAAAGCCAGCACCCAGGAGAGAAAGCGCATCCGCATGGACAGCTACACGAGTTACTGCAACGCAGTGGCGGAGAATGGTGCACCTGAAGGTCTTGGTGATGGTGAGGTTGCTTTGGAGATTGCAGACGATGATGCTGGGAGCAGCCATAGTTCTTTGGAGGAGGATAGAGCTGATGCTGACAGACCTGAAGTGTCGATGCTCTTCCAGTTCCTTCAAATTCTCACTGCCTGCTTTGGCTCCTTTGCTCACGGAGGAAATGATGTCAGGTAATGCAGCATTGTACTGCACAGTGCTCAAAAAAGATTTAAGAATGCTTTATAATCTTAAGCACTTCAAGCAATTTAACTTATCTTTTGTTTTCAGTAACGCAATTGGTCCCCTGGTTGCCCTGTGGCTGGTCTATGAGAGTGGGTCAGTTATATCTAGTGCACCAACTCCAATCTGGTTGCTGCTGTATGGAGGAGTGGGCATCTGTGTCGGTTTGTGGGTCTGGGGCCGTAGAGTTATCCAAACCATGGGCAAGGACCTGACCCCCATCACCCCCTCTAGGTATAAACACAGCCATGTTGTCACATCAGACAGCACCTGTTGTACAGAGCACAACCTCCCAACTGGCAGACTTCCCTAAACAATGCTTTGTTTAATTTCAGTGGTTTCAGCATTGAGCTCGCCTCAGCTGTCACTGTTGTGGTTGCTTCCAACATTGGTCTTCCAATTTCCACCACTCACTGCAAGGTAAGATGTGCCTGTATGCAAAACAAACCAATGCAAATCAAGTCCTAGACGGAGGCTATTTGAATGAGATTGCTAACTACAACTTGTTGTTGAGTGTGTATCGGGTTTTTTGCTTGCTTTCAGGTCGGGTCAGTGGTGGCTGTCGGTTGGCTGCGCTCCAAGAAGGCAGTGGACTGGCGACTGTTCAGAAACATCTTCATGGCCTGGTTTGTCACTGTGCCCATTTCTGGCCTTATCAGCGCGGCCATCATGGCCCTGTTCACCTATGTCATTCTGTGAGGCCTTGAAAGTCTGCTCTGCCTCCCTCTCTGCTTACCAGGAGCCCCCACCTGCAACCAGGATCCCCAGAGAGAGGTGGAGAGTATATCTCAACCTTCTCTGTCTCTCTCTACTTCCCCCCTCCGTCATTCTCGTGATGAGTGGGGGATGAAAAAGGCCCCTTTTGATAGAGCCTGTGATTCTTGGCTGCATCATTTTTAGCCTGTATTGATGACTTGTGTGCATTGCACCAGGTCACATACCATAGGCCAGAGAAGAAAATGTCTTCAAAACTAGAATGGTTGCCATTTAAATTCCCTCTTGTACATAGACGTCAAATTATTATTATTATTTTTTATTATTATGTAATTATGTACAGAACTAAATGTTTTTTTTAAGGTAAATGATCAATTACAATGCAGTATTAGCCTTCATTTTACATGCATTTTTCATTACTTTCATCATTTGAGCTCCTTAGAGAAGCTGTGTTTTGGTGCGAAGAATTTGGGGAAGAGGAATTTTCCTTATGCATTCGGTATGCTGCGTTAATTTTCCCCTTTTCTCAAGCAGGACTGACTAACTCAAAGCTGGCCACAAATAGAGCCTTATGAGAACCACATTTTTAGGAAAGTTTTGTGAGGGTTGATTAGCGAAGTAAATTGGTTGCTCACATCATGTTCCTTAATACAATTTCAGTGTCCTTTTCCAGATGTCTTGTTTTATTCTTAGTTCTTTTGTAGGTTACACTACAAAACGGGCCTCTAGGTAAACTAAAAATTTGCTGTTATCATTCTTTAGTCCTCTTTTCTTCAGTGGTTTACAGAATATCAAATTCTTCTTTTGGTGTTTTATACCACTGTTACTGAGCTGTTAATATTTGCTCTGCTTTGCCCAGCGTCTAATAACAACTATAACGGACCAACCTGTGCTTGGAGATGCAGTTAAACATCTCGGCAGCAACTGCAAAGATTCATGCTCCTTAAAGAACAGAACCGCTCTGCTGTAGTTAGCATGCTCTTGGCGACTCCCTTAAATGCAGCACTTCCCCAAATGTTTGCTGTAGACAATTTGAACTCCATACAGTGTGTTATGGCCCATTGTGCTGTCACCAAGGGTCGTTGTTGTTGCATATGGATGAAGTGTTACTAGGATACCCAAACTCTTGTTTCACCAGTGTAATGCTGGCCAGGGTTACTCCAGGGGCTGAAATATCTTAAGTGAATTATTAAAAATGTCCCCTGCCAAAATGAATTCGGCAATCATCTGTTTTTAGTCAAGAAATATAACCCCCTTTTCTGATATGTTTAAAAACAACCGATGAGCCTCTTCCCTTTTAGAGTATTACAGTAATGCTTTGCTGTGGCGCTTGACATCAGAAATGGTGAATTAAACTTGATAAAGGGAGTGAAGTTTCCTTAAATTCCTGTAAAACTTGATGAATGGTGTAACTCATTTGCTCCAGCCTTCTCATAGACCCGCTTCTGTAGTACTTCTGAGGATTGTATACCAATACAAACACAATATATGTATATATTTTACAGTGAGTTGTTATTGTAACCCCTACAGCAACACAAATGACTTACCCTATTTATTAGGTGTGGGACAGTAGTGTTAAATGATGGTTTGGATTGAAGGTAGCTGTAGCTCCATCTGCACTGCTGTGAAGCCACCATTTGTGAGTGGTTATTTGGTTATGAACTTAACTCATTTGCTGTAGTTGCCTTAAGGATGTTCTCTCTCATTTTTTTGTTTTAAACCAAAGAGAAAAAGGTGGAGTGTTTTGTTGTCCACTGGGCTTTGGGGATAAAAGAATAAATGTCTTTTTTAATATCACCAGTCTTTGCCTTTTTAATTTCAAAAGAAGGAATCATATTTTTTTGTGTCATGTATTACTTAAGAAATTATATATTTATAATAATATAATTCTAATTTTTATGCTATATATATATACTACGTCAAAAGTTTTTGAACAGTAAGATTTTTAATTTTTTTTTTTTTTTTTAAAGAAATAAAAAAAATCTGCTCACCAAGCCTGCATTTATTTGATCCAAAATACAGCAAACGCAGTAATATTGTGAAATATTTTTACTATTTAAAATAACTGATTTATTCCTGTGATTTCAAAGCGGATTTGTTTAGCCTTATTACTCCAGTCTTCAGTGTCCCATGCTCCTTCAGAAATCATTCTTATATTCTGATTTGCTGCTTTAAAAAACATTAAAAACCTTACTGTCCAAAAACTTTTGACTGGTAGTGTGCATAAAATTAGTATACTATTGTTAAATCAAAATTCTTGCATTGAATGATTCCTCTGTGCATTTTTTCTCCTAAAAATGTTTAGACTTCCTAGAGTATAATATCGATATTTTATGTATATTTATAAATGTATATTTATGTGTGTGTGTGTAGTTCCCTAATCCTTAACAGACAAAACACTATAGATTTAAATTTTGACCATTAAAACGATGCATTACAACATGGACTAAATGCGAAACATGCATTTAGCAAAGAACTATCAACATTTCCCTCCACAATTGCAAAGTATTTCTTGAGAGTTTAGGAGTCTTTTTCTATATACAGTAAAACCGCAATAAATGCTTGCTGCTCTATATGCAGTAAAACAGCTCGTCCTCATCAGGTTGTGGGATTTGGGGACGGGCGATGATGCATCTTTGGTCCAAAAATAAGCTGGGACAATGCAGATGATATAAATAAAGCTCAAATGAGCACCCACGGACTGTAGACGCCGCTGGCCTGGATAACCGTCCTAGATATGTTCTAACACTGCCACATCTGCTACTCACACTGCTGCCTCTAAGAAGCCATGTAATCATCTGTTATTACACCCATCTGCAACCTAGCGTTTCTATGAATGCTGGACACCCGCCAGTGCTTACAGTCTTTATTTGGAAAGAAAAAAAAAGCAGTGGTCACAATGCATGTTTTTTGTCCAGGTGCTACAGACAGTTGGTTAGAAATTTTGCAATATGATTTATAAAACAAGGCATTTAGGTTTAAAGATGTTAGATGCCTTCCACACAGTCTTAAGAATCGTAATATCCACCGTATTCTTCACTGGAATCCTCTAGAAAGAAAGGTCACATTGATATAAATTCAAAATAATATCAATATTAATTATATATTATATTAATATTATTTGTATATATATATATATATATATATATATATATTATATGAATATTATTTGTGTATATATATATATATATATATATATATATTTGTCTTGTCATTTTGTAGGATTCAGTCTTCAACACATACTCTTGATTTCATTTACTAACAACTCACCAGAACTTTTCACATTCTCTTCCACCTGCTCACTGTGTTCTAGAAAAGAACAAAACAATAGATAAGGCCTAGAAACAAGTGGTCAAGAGTCAGAAAGTCATCCATTCAATTACAGAGAAATACCACATACATGAATAAAATGGACAGGTCTTAGACTACTAACTGTTTTCTTTAATTATGGATACAAATAATGTAATGTAGTGAGTGACGCACTGTCGCCCTCGTGTGGTGATGAATGGACCTCCACCGAGCGTGACCTTCCTGTTGGCGCGTCACTTCCGGTGTTCGCTCCTGCGTCGAAACAAACATCGCGTAAGAGTTTGCGTAACTTGCTAACTTCCAGATTTTGAACGTTTAAAAAACGTTTAAAATTAAAATGTGAAAGCCTTTGAACAGAGAAATTACTCTTTCTGCAATTACAATACACGTTGGTGTCCAGTACATCTTAAAAATCATAAGAACTGTTATTTAACTATAGAAGAAACTATTATATTAACTTAGCATTACATTTAGCTAGTTTTTAAACACATTAAATGTATCAGCCCATAATATGGTAATTTTGGCATGTTTTACTTCAGAGGTTACAGTTAACAGTTAAAATCCTATAACAATGACATAATATGTAGAATTAATTGAAGGAAATTATTTTATAGCTCATTTTAATCACCATTTGTTTGTGTGTGTGTCCCACATTTTGTATACAACATTGTAAACATCACATAACGTCAACACAAAAAATAAAACAGCTAATAAAATACTTGGTTTGACCTCTTTACGCTTGACAATAAACAGTTCCACTAATTATTTGTTTCAAAAGAAAATACGATTTTTTTCAGGCCCTATTTGTGGAAAGTGCCGTATGAATGTATGCTGCAATGCATTATTTATAATGTTCTGTAAAGAATGCATATCTTTCTACAAAAAAAAATAAAATACCTGTAGAGTCTGCTAGTGCCTCTCTCTCACCATCTATAGGGTTATCCACAGAGTATAAAGAGACAAATTAATAATAATAGTAATAATAACTAACTAACTGCATTGGCTCTATTCTTGTACTGTAATAAAGTTGAATCCATCTAATCTAATCTAATTTTATAACTGGTAAAACATATGTGTCACCTTACCATCACTATCTTCCTTCTCAAGCAATTTGTTCTCTATAAAAATCAGTTAATGACCACAAATATGAATCAATGATTTTTAACAATGACCATGAGCAACAAAAGGGAGATAAACAGAGCCAGAAATTTCTTACCGTCTGATTCTTCACCATTTTCCTCCTCTGTAATATATAATGTTTATATTGATCAAATGCAATTTGTTATTTGTCTATCTATCCATCCATCCATCTGTTGCATATGTATTTGTCTTATATTTTTACATTTATTTATTGTATGACGCAATGCAATATCAATATCTCTGTACTGAATGGATCTTTCCAGAAAATAAAGTTTTGAAAAAAGTCATTCCGTTTACCTGTAGTGTCTGTCACTGCCTTTGTCTCTCCATCTGTTAGGGTTCAGATGATTTAGATTATAACAAAACACGACTTTTCTCACCCATATATGTTGTTCCTTATATTTATTCTGTCAGTGAGTCAAAGCATATTGAGTGAGTAAATGGCCCTAAACACATATTTGATTTGCTCCACATTTACCTTTCACATGAGCAGCCTCATACTCTGACTCATCGGAGGAAACAGATATGAAATGAGAATCTGAGCATTTAGTTAATGTGTACGAGATATGAGATAAGACTTATCAGTGAGTCATTTCAATGACCTCCAACATGAGCAGAAGTTAGGCAGAGCAAGCCAGGCTGGCCTGGGAAATAATGACCCACCTGTTTGTGGTGTTGTGCTGTTCTCTTCAAACGCTGAGGTCAGACAAAACAGAGAACGGATGTTTGATTTGCATTTATCTTTTTTCCCTAAATCTTTGACTGTAATATTAGGTTGGAGTGAGAAAAAAAAGCAAAACAATCTGGAAATAGAGTTACCTCTCTCTTCTGACAATTTAGTCGTTTCATCACATTGCAGAGAAAATGAAATCACTACAAACACAAAAATGTACAAGTATAATTGAATTTCTGTCATACACAGTTTTCATATTACTCCACATGCAGATACTGTATAAAATTCTGGCTATTAGGCCATGTATAACTCATCGAGGATGAATTAAATGGTTATTAAGGACTTTTCTTCATTAAAAATTAACGTTAACTAAGCACAGATCATTCCAAAACAAAACAAATGGAAATATGCAATGCCTAAGAGATATTAAACTTGAATAAATCATAATACTTAATAAAAAAATGTAACTTTTTTTTTTACAAAAAATTTACGTTTAAATAAATTAAATTAAAAGTTGCAAAAACATGTTCCGGGTGTGATTATTTTACATTTGATAGACTATATTAATAATAATATGAACATCATATAATAATAATAATAAAAATATAATAATATAGTTTTATTCTAATTTTAAAATAACAAGACACAAAAATGTGTATGTGTGTATATATATATATATATATATATATATTACCTATTCAATATGAATAATATAAACATCATATTATAATATTAATAAAAATATAATAAATAATGATATAGTTTTATTCTAATTAAAAAAAATAACAAGAGACACTTTTGTTTCAAAACTGGCATTACGAATGTGTGATGTTGTGTTGTAATCTTACCACTGTGGAAACCTGCCACTGCAACAAAGAGGATTATGGGTACACCAGTTCTCATCTCGGATGAAGGAGGTGGATGCTGAACAAATTGAAACAAAGTGCTAAATGGTAGTGTGCGCATTGAATCACACATTTTCCGGCTGGTCTTTTTATATGCTTCCTGGCATCACATGCTGCGGCGGGACAGGCTCGTCTCTGTTTACCTGCCAGCAGCTGGATGGCACATCTCGCCCGACACACAGATGTGCCATTATTTCCACACTCAATGCCTTTCATTGTTGACTTTGTGATCAGACGTTCCTGTATTGTGGTCAGTGGTGACTGGTGTAAGAATGGGATGGATGTTAATTTGCGTTTTCAGAAGTAAAAGGCCATTTCCTCTCCAAATTGGTTTGTATTTGGCATCTTAGTAAAGGAAATGATTGATTGTGCTCACTGATCTGATGTCACTGCAGTTGGCACATGGGTTTGTTGTTGTTTAGAGTGAGATTAAGCGGCTGTTCACATACAACACGTTTTTCCATTCCACTTTTCAGTTATTTTACAATATAAACACATGCTAGACGGACATAAAACATGTGGCGAGACTTTGCGGTTTCCCCCATTTCTTTTTCAAAGTAAAAGCGTGTTCGGTGTGAATTGCTTCTAAAGCAAATGATATGCATATGACATAGGATTAGTACATATGACATGGCTGAGGATTAAATAATAGCTAATTTTGCACCATAGATACCCTTATGGAAAATGGTAACTCTGGGCAAGGGCTACTAAAATTCCTTAACACAAATAACATTTCATGGTGAAACTGAGTTGATCTGTTTTAATAGAAAATACAGATTCACTTAGGTAGTGTTTTTAAAATAAAGACTGCATAGTGAAGTTTTTTGTCTTTCAGCATGCACATACATGTCACAACCCGTTTTGCACCTGACCACTGATCATGCAGCTTCTGATGCACAGTATATGTGTTTATGATATTTTTTTATTTAAAACTTAACAGACCTTTTTGACCTGTTTGTTTAAAAGTCTATTTGCACTATCTTTAAGATAAATTTCACTTGGTTAAATATTTTGTTATGTAATGCAACTTTTATTCGGATTAAATGTGGCTAAATGTACAATTTGTACAATGCCAGGACCACTATATATATATATATACATATAGACATTCAATAATAAATATACTTAAAG
>NW_015536497.1:2341290-2349977 GCF_001515605.1 Sinocyclocheilus anshuiensis | reverse complement strand
CTTTAAGTATATTTATTATTGAATGTCTATATGTGCATTTTTCATTATTTTAAAAGATAACTGTTTTGACCTGATAACCTTTGTAAAGCAAATTAAATGTTTGTTTCTTGTCAAATTTCATCTTCACAGAAATAAATTTACTAACAAAAAGCCTATGATTAATTTTTTTAGGGAGTAAAATCAAGAAGTAGCCTATGAAAACAATAAAATATTATACTGTTTTTTAATTTTCCTGAAAAATAAAATAAAATAAAATGACAACATTTTCAGTTCCAGGTAAGATGTATTATGTTGTGTGAACTTTGCTTTATATTCTACTCGACCCGGGTTCGATCCCGCCTTTTGCCGAACTTTTTTTCCCTCCCTTTTCAAATCTCGTATTAGCAATGGATTCTATTTACACTAAGTGAAAATAGCAGTATTTTTAGCAATATGCTATTTACACTAAGTGAAAATACTTATTTACACTATGTTAAGATAGCAGGATTTCTACTATCAAATATACTACTTGTTGCAAATAGTGGCAATTATCTGCACTTCAGTATTGTAGTACATTATAAAAACAGTATGCAATAATAACGTATTGAGTGTAAATTATAATTTAAATTTTAATTATTACATGGATGCCACCTTATTGGTACAATAAAGCCCTCCCTACACCTACCCTAACCCTACCCGATACTTTATTTTCAACCTTTTGATTATTTCCTTAATTTTTATTGAAAATAAATGCCTTTACGATGTGATATGAGATTTGAAAAGGGAGAAAAAAACTGTTCAGCAAAAGACGGGATCGAACCCGGGTCAATCGTGTCAAAAAGCCAACAACACGCACTTATCCATCTGCGCCACTAGAGCTGATGTTTTACACTGACTTGTTATAATGTTTTCTGAATTGTTGTTGTGCTTTCTGAATTGTTATTTTGTTTTGTAGACTTGCATTTGCATTTGTAATTTGTTATTTTGTTTTCAGAATTGTTATTTGTTTTGCACTTCTCGGTCACCGTAATATTCCCCTGAAAATGAAATAAAATAATAAAATAAAAAGTTATAAAAACATGTTCCATGTTCCACATATGATGATTTTGTTTTAAATTTTCTGAAAATAAAATAAAATAAAATTCTGGAACACAAAAACGTTTTCCAAAATTTTATATAAGCTCAAATTTTTTGGACAAATTTAAATTTAGTTAATTAAAAATTAAAAATATTTTACAAATTATTTACGCAGTATTGTAATAAGTTAGCTTAATACAGTAATAAAATCCTGCCGGACACAATTATTTTTTAACTACAATCGACATAATTTCGAGCCAGTACGACAGATACTAAACGCGGCTAATAAAGCCCTGCATGGGCCTCAAATCTAGGCCCTAACCCGGCCCTTGTCTATGGAGATAGAATTGTTACATAATTCCAAATAAACAGATTATGATCCACAAATAAATGCAATGAGATTAACAAAAATTAAACATATTGACAAATAAATAGACTGAGATCCACAAATAAATATTAGAGTTTCACAAACATGAATTAAATTCACAAATAAATAAAATGAGATTTGCAAATAAAAAACATATTCAGAAATATATATTTTATGTCACAAACACAACTTTGCCATTTGTGAATCACGTCCCGTGCATTTGTGGATCGCTCGCTGCATGCATTTGTGGATTTTGAAACATTTCTGGTGTCCAGACGCTGACAAAAGCCTGACTCCACCCACCGTCTACTCAAGCCAATCAGATAGCAGCCGCACTTCGCTGACCAATCGTAGCACGTCAAATACAGAAAGTCTTACTGTTTAGATTTTTGAAGGCACATTAGCTTTTTGTCGATGCTCCGGTTCACATTTATAACTGTTTATGCTGCGTAAAAACATAGGTCGATTTTCGCATTGATCTAACCCAGTGGCTTTTCACTGCAAGGCCCCCCTCCTCTCCAAATTAATACTGCAAGGCCCCACAACCTTTTCCATAAAAAAAAACCTTTCTAGTATTCTAGTGTTATTACCAGTGTTGGGGGTAACTCATTACAAGTCGTGCGAATTACGTAATCAGATTACTTTTTTCAAGTAACTAGTAAAGTAACGCATTACTTTTTTAATTTACAAGAAAATATCTGAGTTACTTTTTCAAAAAAGTAATGGCAGTTACTTTGTTTTCCCATTTATTGACTGACAAGTCTCCTGTCCCCATATTGGGAAAAATTGGAAGTGCAGAGGCGTTGTGTGCGCTGTGTGAACATGATGTTACTGTATATTAGACTAAATGTGAATGTGCATTAATTCACCCCACTCAGGAAAAAACAGATTTAGTATTCATCAAAATGAATTAAAACAGTGAAATGCAAACTCAGAATATGACGCAAACCTGCAATAATTAAATATGTTAAATAACACAAATGTATCTAATCCCATTTTATTAACCAATGTCTTTGCTGCTGACCTTTGATGATCCAGTTCAACCGTACTAATAGGCAAAAATGACTTTAGAGAAACTAAAAATTGTTCTTTGTTTTTTTATTGCTGAAGAGTGTTTCTTCTCCTGCGTTCTACTGTACAGACATGAATTTACTTTTGCTTCAGCCTGAGGTTTATTCATTACACTTTTTGATGTGACAGGGCTTTTATATTTGCTATAAATAGAACTTCTTATATTAAAAACAATCAAGCCCTGCTTATATTTAAAAAGTAACGCAAAAGTAATATAACGCATTACTTTCCATAAAAAGTAACTAACGTAATTAGTTACTTTTTTAGGGAGTAACGCAATATTGTAATGCATTACTTTTAAAAGTAACTTTCCCCAACACTGGTTAATACTCTGCAATTCCATTTAATTATTTTTAAACAATTGCGAGTCGGAATCGTCAGCTTAGTCTCTGCAGCCACTGACTCAGAAAACACTAGTTTAGTAATAAATAATTAAAATATTTCCTTGCTATTTTCCCCGACACATTCGCACTTGAGCGCGACTGGACACGCTATATTAAAAGGCCCATTAAGGTTTAGTATATATTTAAGTAATAAAATTAATATAAACGTGCGATCAGTCGATGTAGCATGACCCGAGAGGCTTTTATTTTGAATATCAGTAAACGGTGTCTTTTATTTGTCAACGGAAGTGGAGACCGGGCTGCGAGATGACCAGTATTAAAACACAACCGACATGCAGTTAGGCTGCGTGTCACCGAGTATAGAGCAGCAGTGAGGCTCTGATAGCGCCGCTGCCAGATGTCGGTGAACCTGCGGCTCTCCAGGCCCCTGCAGTGGATGCGCGGTCTACATTTCAGCTCCTGAAGAGAGAAAGAGAGCGCGAGAGAGAGAGAGAGAGAGAGGACGAACACAGAAGCAAGGTCAGTACTGGAAGCATGCAATACACACTCGCCTGCATTTATGCACTCATCTTAAGTGCGTTCCATAGTATGTACTAGTAAGGCCTGGTTCATATTATATACAGTCACAGTCATATTATATTCACAGTACTGTTTTGATTTACTACGTAACATTGCTTGTTGTAGTTGTGTCTCAAAACCTAGTGTGTTACACTTAGGGTGACCAGGAAGGGAACTAATTGCAATGGCTAGTGATATTTTATCCATTGAAGGAAAGCATTTAATAATCTTACACAAATATGTTGTGTACCCAGTGTTTCAGTTTGCTTGAATTTGCGTTGATGTTGCTTAAATAACAGTTTTTTTCAGTGTCCATTATGAAGTGAGTGAGTCTTGAATTTAAAATGAGTAAAATGTTACAGTCAACATCATCTATTTATTTTTTTATATTTTTTTTACATATTTTTTTCGAAGTTAAGTTCAGAAAAAGTAATTTAAGTGGAGTTATTTTTCGTGTGTCTGCACATCATTTGATTTATTTTTATTTTTTTTTTTACATATTTTATTTTGAACACATTATTGAAAGTGTTCTCTTATTTTGTTCAATATAAAATCTACAATAACCTATTAAGGACTATATTAATTGACCATCAACTATATTGGGTTCACTGTTTTGGTTTGCATTATTTTTCATAATTTTAATTCAAACATATATTCAAATTTGAGGTTAACCTGATCAAGAAAATAACATGTCGTTGGCCTACACTGTAAAGTGTATGTTGGAGTTTTTCATAACATCTGTCAAAATGACCAAAATTATGATAAAAAAAAATTCTGTCCAAATTGACTGTGTATGTATATCTGCAAAAAAAAAAAAAAAAAAAAAAAAAAAAAAAAATATATATATGATTCTTAAAATTATTTAAAAGCAATCACTATATGACATAAAGTTTGTCTCTAACATAGTTGACAAATTCACCAGGAAAACGTCCTTTCCCTTGTAATACCAAATTGTGTTTAATGATTAAGCTTTGAAACTAAACTGAAACAAATAATCTTATAGAGAAACCGTATTGTTTTTGTACTTTTTGGTTGATGTGACATGTACCCCCAATTACATAATGAGCCCTATGTTGATTCTCCTTCTCATCTTGTCTAGAATGAGAAGACTTCCTGTCCTGGTCGCCCTCATCTGGGTCTGCTCAGTATTTTATGTGGGCATCTTTCTGTTTGTGGGAGGCTTCCTCCTAGTCAGGCTGGCGGTCAACAGAACGAGCACCTGTGCGGACGTCTTGTCTCCAGGAGCCCAGGTGAAAGGAGATTTCTGCTTGAGTGAGCCACGCTTTCGCAGGGCAGTGGTCTTGATCATTGACGCCCTGAAGGCCGACTTCACCCGCTATGATCCAGAGAACACGGCACCCAAACCGTTCGAGAACAAGCTGCCGGTGTTAGATGAGATGGCATCATTACACCCCTCTCATGCCAGACTCTACACCTTTCGGGCCGATCCGCCCACCACTACCATGCAGAGGATCAAAGGCTTTACCACAGGTTCCCTGCCCACGTTCATTGATGTGGGGAACAACTTTGCATCCAATGCCATTCTGGAAGACAATCTAGTGCACCAGCTGGGCCAAGTGGGTGAGTGAATCTGCAACTGGTATTTTCCTTTTCACCAAACCTGTCAAGAAATTATATATTTGTAAAGAAAATGAAGACTATTTTTAGGACCACTTAAAAATTTGTTTTCACATTTATATAATTATTTAAAGCCTTTTCTGCACATTTCCACCAGATCTCATTACCATGCAAAAACCCCACCAAACTTTTTTACGCTTTGACATTAAATTGATCAAAAGTGACAGTAAAGAGATTTACAATAATATACATTTAAATAAATGCTGTTATTTCAAAGTTTCTGTTCATCAGAGAATCCTGAAAAAAAAATGCATCATGGTTTCCACAAAAACTGTTTACAACACTGATAATAAAAATAAATGTTTCTTAATCATCAAATCCGCATATTAGAATGATTTCTGAAGGATCATGTGACACTGAAGACTGGAGTAATGATGCTGAACATTCAGCTTTGCATCACAGAAATAAATGACTTTTTAAAATATATTAAAATAGAAAACCTTTGTTTTAAATTGTAATAATATTTCACAATATAAAATTTTTATTGTATTTTTAATCTAATAAATGCAGCCTTGATGAGCATGATAGACTTTTTTCGAAACTTCAAAAAATCTTACCAACCTAATTTTATTTATTTATTTTTGAACTGTAGTGTATTTTGTTTTCATTTGTGGGACCAGGACCTATTTTTGTGACCTTTATGAGATTTGCTAAAACAAAAAGCAATATTTATAGCAGTATATTACTATAATCATGTTGTTTGCCAGAATGCATTATTGCAATTAATGACATTTGTAGAAATAACGAAAGTCACTATTTTATTGAATTAAATGAATCCTGTTTAGATTGAAATGATCTAAAGTGTAGATTTTTTTGTTCGTCTTTATTAATGATTTTGTTTTGTTTTTCTCCTGGTTTAAAGGCAAGAGAGTTGTTTTTATGGGGGATGACACATGGGTGGGTCTCTTCCCCAAGAAGTTTCACAGATCACTGTCCTTCCCCTCCTTCAATGTGAAGGACTTGCACACTGTTGACAACGGCATTCTCCAAAACATTTATCCTACCAGTAAGCAGAATGATTTGCACATTAATTAGGAACTTGCCTGGTTGGTTTAAGATCTCCCTTTGTTTACCTTGTAAATAGATGTACAGATCTCTCATGTGTACACTGTAAACACAGTGTCTGAATGAGTGGCTATGAGTTTGTGTTTTTTTTCTTCAGTGGAGGGGGATGACTGGGATGTGTTGATTGCTCACTTCCTCGGTGTGGATCACTGTGGGCACAGATTCGGCCCGGATCACCCTGCGATGGCTGAGAAACTCTCCCAGATGGATGGAGTTATCAGGTTAGCAGCAGCCTCATTCATCTACCCACATTTTGCCATGTTACAGTTTTAATATATTTTCTTGCATTATGCATTTGCTTTCCATCTGCTACTGTCTCACCGCTGACCCCAGGTCAGTGATAAAGCGTCTGAAGAGTGACACCCTGCTGGTGGTGATGGGTGATCATGGAATGACAGACACTGGGGATCATGGTGGAGAGAGCCAGAAAGAGACAGATGCTGCTCTGTTTCTCTACAGTTCCTCTCCATTATTTCCATCACCAGGCTCCCAGGTAAAAGAGGCACTGTTATGATTAGTCTGTATTTAATAATTTACAACCACTGGTGTGTCCAGGAATAATTTAGCCGGGTGGTCAGTTGGAGAAAATTTCAGGATGGCACACAAAAAGGATACTGTAGTAAAGCTGTAGTCAACACTACTGGTCTGTAATTGCATTAGTACCGTTTACTTGTGTTACACTTAAGTGCAGAGACTTTAATGTTAATTAAATGTTTCATCATGAAATGTAATGATGAAGAGTAAGCCATATCAAGTCAAGTCAAGTTCAAGTCAAGTTGAGCTTTATTGTCATTCTGCTGCATGTGGGGACATACAATGGAACGAAATGTCGTGCCTCACAGGACCACGGTGTTACATAAATACAGGCATACAACAATGACGTAAAACAGTAAAAACCTATACAGTAAAGCAGTAAAAACCTATACACAACTAACCTACTGACTGATTTTGATTATAAATATACTATATATATATATAAATGTTTACCTATACATAAGTTAAAAAAATACAGACTATACGGATGCTTCACATAAACACTGTACCTATACACAGCTAACCTACTGACAGATTTTGACTATGAATATACTATATATAAATGTTTACCTATGCATAAATTAAAAAAAACAAAAAAAACAAAAAAAAATAAAATAAAATACAATACAGACTATACGGATGCTTCACATAATACTGTACATGTGCAAAGAGAAACATCGTAAGTCAAGCAGCTGGCTGGGGAACAGTGCAGATGATTTGTAGTGCATGAGCATGTAAACACACCTATTACGGAGTCTTTTGTGGGATTATGTACACAAAGCAGTGTGTGTGAAAAGTGTCTAGTGCGCATAGAGGAGAGTGTGTTTCTACAGGTGGTTTGTGCAGGCCCTGTAGCACACTTCGAATTGTTTCAGACAGTTTTTTGTGATGTGGTAAGGTTGGTGAGATGGTCCATGTTTCAGGAGGTAGGGGGTTGTGTGGGGTTTCAGAGGAGGGCGGGGTGATTTTAGTTCAGGGCTCTCACAGCCTGGGGGAAAAAGCTGTTGAGCAGTCTGGCGGAGCGGGCTCTCTGATGCTCCGGTACCGTCTTCCTGATGGTAGGAGCTGGAAGAGACTGTGGGAGGGATGGGTGGGGTCCGTCACGATACTGTTGGCTTTGCTGGAGCATCGTGTAAGGAAAATGTCCAGGATGGAGGGGAGAGGGGCACCGATGATCTTTGCAGCTGTGTTCACTGTCCGCTGGAGGGTCTTGCGGTCTGCTGCACTACAGTTCCCATACCAGACAGTGATGCAGCTGGTCAGCACGCACTCAATGGTGCCCCTATAGAATGTGGTGAGGATGGGTGGAGGGAGACTTGCTCTTTTCAGCCGGCGGAGAAAGTGTAGGCGCCGTTGTGCCTTCTTGGAGAGTGACATGGTGTTGGTGGTCCAGGTGAGATCCTCTGTGATGTAGATGTGCAAATATTATGTAATTATTTAATTATTAACTTTTTAAACAAACATGCTTGAAATTGCAACTTCCTCAAAAGTCAGAGACTTTCGCCCAAAATCAGAAATGAAAATATATGTACTTAATAGCAAATGATTTCAAATGGGAAAGAATATATCAATCCATATATTTTATGTTTAGACCATGTCTATATTGAAGTCTTGAAATGGAAACTCAAACCAAGTTGTTTAATTAAAAAAAAAGCAGAATTATGAGCCTTTTCCCCATTTCCTAAAATGTGGAAAATGATAACAACAAAAAAAGTGCCTCTATGAGAGAGGAATTTAAATTTTGTCTTTGGGTTATCTTTGGCCTTTTTCCATACATTTGGAGTTCAGCATGTTTATGTTTGTAGGTGGAACCTGAGGTAGTACCTCAGACTGATCTGGTGCCCACGCTGGCACTTCTGCTGGGAGTTCCCGTTCCTTATAACAGTGTGGGCCAGGTTCTTCTGCCACTTTTTCCTCAGAATGGCTCTCGGGGTGCACCTACAGGACTCAGCCAGGCTGAGGCGCTGTGGATTAACGTTAAACAGGTTAGAGGAATTTCTCTTGGCCTGTGTTTTAAAGGGTTAGTTCAGTCAAAAATGAAAATTAGGCTGCGG
>NW_015536497.1:2340663-2341217 GCF_001515605.1 Sinocyclocheilus anshuiensis | reverse complement strand
ATTTTTAATATAACTCCGACTGGATTCGTCTGAAAGAAGAAAGTCATATACACCTAGGATGCATCGGGGGTGAGTGAAACGCAGCCTAATTTTCATTTTTGACTGAACTAACCCTTTAAGGTGCAATTATATTTGCCTGCGTTGTCTTGTATTTCATGTTTTCTCCATAAGTACAATTGTGATAGGGCCGCTAGCTATGACATCTACATTATAGAGACCAGCGAAATGTCACAATTCTCAGTACCACAGCAGAATACCAGAGTAACTAATATTAGTAAAAAAAAAACAACAAAAAAGGTCCTCAAAATTATTGAAAATAATTAAACTGTAATAAAAAAGCAAAGGAATACTACAGAATAAAAAATATACAAATGAAACAAACTGTGCTTTAAGTTTTTTTTAATGCAAGTCTAAAGTATTCAGTTAACGGCCTACTAGAGAAATTGAATAACCTAATGTAAAATAAAACAGCATAGTCTTCACTGTAAGAATTAAACTTCCTTTGTTTCTTATTAAAGCTACAAAAGTCCTTCAGTCAAGAGCAGTGAGTGATT
>NW_015536497.1:2333900-2340488 GCF_001515605.1 Sinocyclocheilus anshuiensis | reverse complement strand
ATTCCTAACTCTTTACATTCATTTATTACATAACCGACGAGGGTTTACGTGAATAATCACTAAGCGCTGCATTTTGACACATTTTTGTGTGTATTTGACCGTTTACGCGCTAAAAGATGACTTTGTCCGTGTTGTGTTCCATCTCTGAGCGCATCCACAGTAATCTTCCCGAGTAAGCGCAAGTTCTTTCACGCTTTTAAAATTGCACAGCCCTAAATTGTGATGAACTTAGCTTAATTCTGTCTGATTCTTCCATTTCTGTAAAGGTAAACCGCTTCTTGGAGACCTACTCTAATATGGCCAAAGACATCCCACCAGACAGTCTGTCTCAGCTGCGGGCTGACTTCTCAAACATTTCCTCCCGGTACTTGGCCGCTGTCCACAAGGGCCATCTTCCCTCTCCTGAACTAGTCATCTCCATGCAGAACTATCTGACAGCTGTCAGGGAGACTTGTAGAGCCTCCTGGGCCCGTTTTAACCCTTTCAAAATGGCTGCTGGGCTCTTAATATTAGGAGTTGCCTGTATGCTGTGCTACATCCTTTCCGAGTTGTCTCATGTAGTGATTCAGGAAGGCCTGCTGAAGTGGCCCATACTCTCAGGGTTGGTGGTGGGACTAGTAGTAGCTGCAGGTCAGCTGTTCTCACAAGGTTATTTAGAGCTCTCGTGGTGTGTAGGAGCTGCAGCACTATTTTCTGAAGTTTTGTTTCTATGGAGGACTCATGGAGTTTCTCCAAAAGGGAGGTGGTCACCTTCTGGCCTCCTCACGCCGGCCCTGCTGGTGCTTTTCCTCCGCTGTGCCTCCCTACTCTCGGACAGCTATGTCATCTATGAGGGCAACGTGGTTACCTTCTTGCTCTTCACGTTAAGCATCTATGTTCCTCTCCGTCTAAACTGGGATGGACTCCTGGTGCCACATCCCCCACCAGACACCCAGAAGCCACCTCAGCTGCTCCCAACAGCACTGCCGTCCTCAGTGGTTAGACGGCAGGCCACCATCTTGTTGGTGTGGTTGGGAGTGCTGGTGGGATCGCTCTACCTATCCCTCTCCTTCCACAACTGCCGAGAGGAGCAGGGCACCTGCCAGCCCTCACCTTTCCTCTCCCCGCTCTCACGAGTACAGAACAGCCAACTGCGCAACCTCCACTATGTCCTCTCTGTTGGCTCACTGGCCTTGTGGGGGTGCCTTCTACATCGATGGCTCAGACATTACGGGAACCTTAACTGTACTAGTGTGACTCTGTTGTCAGCCTGCTTCCTCTTATGGCCTGTGTTTGCATGGGGTTGCACTGGGCGGTGAGCGCCACCCCCGAAGACACCTTCAGGAGTTTGTCCGAACTCATCGGCCTAGCTCAAGTGTTCCTGCCTCGGGCCACTTTCTGCCTGCTAGGCCTGGGACTGCTCCTGTTGTGGGTGGACCCCATGACAGTGTTCCTCAAGTCAAGGACCCCAATGAACTCTCGAGGAACATCCCTGCCACCCCCCAAGTACCGAGCCAGTACGGGAATCAGTCCGCAGGCTGAACTGCACCACCTCATACCACAGTTGTATCAGCGCATCCGGCACTCGCTGGAGGACGAGGCTACGGAAAGTGGCGAAACTGATAGCAGGCCAGCTGTGGAGGCTTACGGGCTGGGTACAGTGTACTCAGCCCCCTTGGTTCTGCTTTGTGGACTCCTGGGGTTGGTGCTTCTGCTGCTCCATCCGGAGGGAATGGCTCTTGCCTTCCTGCTTCTCCTGCTAGAGGTTGGAGCCGTGCTGCACATCCATGCCTGTAGCACCAACCTCTCCAGCCTTCACAAGCACTCCAGTAAGACGCACTCCATTATTAGCTTCACATCTTATGTCTTGCTGAGCTATTACTACTGATGCATTAAATCTTCTTCTTTAACCCTCCTAGATGGTTTTAGTGTGCCATGGGCTCCAGTGGTTTCATGGTCTCTGGCAGCCACCCAGTTTTTCCACACAACAGGACACCTCCCAACTTTCCCCTCCATTCAGTGGGGTGCTGCATTTGTAAGCTTTCCTCAAGGTCACACAGGCACTGTGCTTCCTGCCTCATTGGTGACCCTCAACACCTTCTCCTCTCACATCATCTTTGCAGGTATTCACATTGTATATATTTCTCTATTAGAATTATCTTTAATCTCTCCATTTCTAATGATCATTAATTTGCACATGCAGTTGGTTGTCCTCTGCTGCTGTTCTGGCCTCTGGTGTGTGAGGTGCGTGGGACCCGATCTACGCACTCAGCAGGAGTGGAGGAGAGCGAGGACGCTGTCATGGAGATGAGACTGAGAGAGAACCCTCAGAAGTTCAGCTCGGGTCTCCTGCAGCTCGCTGCACGCCACCTCTTTGTGAATGGAGCGCAGGTGTGTTCAAATTGCATTGCATAATGCTCACATTAAGTTGGGCACAAAAATCGTGCACAGCTACATTTTTACAGGGTGGCCGCGGGTCCTTAAAATGTCTTAAATTCAGATTCAGTGGCTCTTAAATATATTTGGTCATATAACCGCAAACATTTCTCCAGTCTGACGGACACCGTGACTGTTTACAAATCATTGGACAGACTGAAGATTTTTTTTCCCCGCTGTAGTTACTGCGTCATCAGAGAGAATTGCGGCGGCAAGTGGGTGGTTGGTAAAAAATGGTTTGAGAATTTTACTTGCCCAACAGGACAAATAGCCTGATTAAAACTTAAAGGGATAGTTCACCCAAAAATGAAAATTTGATGTTTATCTGCTTACCCCCAGGGCATCCAAGATGTAGGTGACTTTGTTTCTTCAGTAGAACACAAACGAACATTTTTAACTCAAACCGTTGCAGTCTGTCAGTTTTATAATGGATGGGAATCACGGCTTTGAGAGTAAAAAAAAAACATACACCAACAAAACCAAATTAAACCTTGCGGCTCGTGACTATACATTGATGTGTAAAGACACGAAACGATCGGTCTGTGCAAGAAACTGAACAGTATTTATATTGTTTTTTGACCTCTGATGCACTGCAATGTCTAAACTGTCCTGAGCGCGTCCTCGACAGCCGGCGCGTGAGGCGTCTTCTTGCTTTACGGCGGATCGCAGACTTATAAGTGCATTACCACCACCTATCTCTCAAATGGACCATTGACACTCCTAATTGGATTGTAGATAAGAGTGTCAGTGGTCCATTTGAGAGATAGGTGGCGGTAATGCACTTAAGTCTGCGATCCGCTGTAAAGCAAGAAGAAGAAGACTCCTCTTTTTTTTTTTAATTTTTTTTATTAGTTTTTCTTTTTACATTAAACACATTAAATATTTCATATACATATGTAATATAATGTGTATTTCCATCACAGGTTTGGTCTTAAAAAGTCTTAAATTTAGCTTTATCATATCTGTAGACACCCTGTTTTAACTGAAACGATGTTTCTGTGACCTCCTTCGTAGTGACACGGCGTTTTACGGTAATCGCTATTTTATTTTTATTTTTTTATCATTCACCAGAGTGTGAATTCTGAAAAGTATGTATTTTTTTTTGTGTTTAGTTGTGTAAGACTTGGTGTGAAGAGGCTTAGCAGGCTAATGTTTTCTCGTCTAGTGTGATTTATATGCTTTTGTAAAATGGAACATAAATTATAAATAACTTGTTTACCTTTAGGTTTTTGCATCGGTTTGTGCTGCAGCCATCCTCAGGAGACACCTCATGGTGTGGAAAGTGTTTGCACCCAAGTGAGTCACCATCTCTAACTTATTGTTTCTTTCTCTTCTACCTCTTATCGCTTTCTGTCTTTTTTATTTTAAGGAATTGATTAAATGATCTAGGAATGTGCACATTTTCGAAATAGACTAGTTGGTGGGTTGAAAAATGGTGGTTGGTGTTGTTTGACAATGTCGTTTCGTACGAGGTCCTTTATAACTTTACTAAAATTCACCCACACACCACTTGCTTTTCATGTAAAGAGAGTTTAGCCCGCTAACTGTCATGCTTTATAAGTAGATGATGTTAACTCTGAATTATGACTAAGAGTTTTATAACAACTCCGACTTTCACAAGTGGTAATTTATTGTAGTGATGGATTTTGCCGTCATTACGAACAAACCCACACAGGGATCCATTGTGGACAGTGAAAGTTAATGACAAAAAAGCTCTTCTCATAACTGCATTCTAAGATATTCTTCTTTTCGGCAGATTGATGTTTGAGGCATCGGGCTTCATCGTGGGCAGTGTGTTCCTGATACTGGAGGTCGCCATGGTGATGAGGGTGGACGTTTCAGTGGGTGGGTTATTTAAGAAACTCCTCCCTCAGAACTCCAGGTAGCACTGGCTACCCTGACCACGCCCCCTTTTCCGTCCTACAAGCCCAATCCTGACCTCTTCAGAGATGTGCTGGTCATCCTCCTCAACTCCACTGCCAACCATACGAAAGGAAACCAGATTTGTTTTGCATCTGACTTTTGTCTGTTTTGGACCAAAGAGGTCTAAAGCATCTATTCATTTTCCGAATACGTGAGAGAAGTCAATAAACCGAAGCTCATATTTTATAAAATCTTTCAACAAGCTGTTGAACTGTCAGCCTTTGTTGCTCTGCTGCCTTTTTGTATTGAAGAAGAGAGAGAAAAGATGATCTTTGTGCATGCCTTTTTACTGCCATTTTCCACAAGGTCATTATAGAGATGATATTAAGTTATTATATTGAAGGGCTACCTGAAATCCACAGTGTTGCTATGGTATGAACACACCCCCCCCCGCTGTTTAAATATTTAAAGGGATAGTTCATCTAAAATGTAAATTCTCTCATCATTTCCACCCTGATGTTGTTCCAAACCTCAAAGCAATGATCTAGATGACCAAGTTGCTCCATACAATAATAGTCGATTGGTACCAAGCGCAATTGTGGTCACCATTTGCATTCGTTGTATGGAAAAGAGCAGCTTGGACATTCTGCTACACACACCCTTTGTGTTTTACAGAAGAAATAGTCATACAGGTTTGGAGTGTAAATTATGACAGAATTTTTTGGATTTGGGTTGAACTATCCCTTTAAAAGCTACAAGTGCATGCTTGAGGGAGTCATTAATTTCAGCAGTGGACTGGAACTATTTTTTTTTGTTTTGTTTTATTCTTCCGCTTGTTTTTTTTTTTTTTTTTAAGCTTGAACTGTGTTTGATAATCGCTCATTGTTAATGTGTTGTCCTGTCTATTCCCTAGCAATAACCACTCGAGCATCAGGGTTGAACCAATAACATGTCTGTTATATTCTGCACCGTTTGAAATGTATTTTTATTATTATTTTAAATTCCTCACCTAGATAACAGGTCACTAGCTTTAACGGTTGCCTTGTTTGATGTTAGTGAATGAAACGGTGTTCATTCAATTTGCATTGACCGTTATTTATTTAGCTGTCATATATTTAGTTCACTAATGGATTAAATGACTTATTTGATCTCATTTTTGTGAGAAATGCATGGGGAAGATAATTACATCATGTGCTCAGGTTAATTTAGCCATAATGCAGTAGAAGTATTCTGCTCTGCATGGTGCATTTGTGTGTGTGAGGGGCTGAATCTTTATTTTATTTTTTACTTTTTTAAAAAGCAAAATACTGTCAAGCCATACAGTGGCTTTTAATGTCTTAATGTGTGGTTGATGATTGAATTAGCTGTGAAAGGAATCATTTTAATTGGCCTAAAATTGTTTAAATTCATTGATAAAAGGGAGAAAATCAATTAAATATTTTGTACAATTTGAAATGGTTGTTTGTGTGTGCATTCTAGTTTCTTTTTGTTTGCAGGAGCAGCTGTTGGCCTGCAGAGCGCAGTGTTTTATCTAAAAACACCCTATGAAATCTGATTGATTCTGCGGTCAGTAAGTGCCAGGGTAAGCTCAGAAATGACTTACAAGCAGAATTCAGTCTGTTCAATTCTGTTATGCTGTGACATTTCCCCTTTAAAATAACTTTTTGATCTTTCACACATCATTAAGGGAGTGATGTTAGACAGAGGTGTATTTCTTTTACAGTCTTTATCAGTACTTAAAGACATCTGTGATTTTTGCAGAAATAACATATTATTTTTGGTATACAGGACAAGAATAATGACTGTAAATAGTGTGGGGCCCTGTGGTGGCAGCATTATTTATTGAAAGTTCACCTGCAACCATTAGAAATGAAAATATAAAAATAAAACAGCCGTTTTCCAGCATAAATAGCACTGTTTCCTGAAATGACCCATTTATTAAACATCACTGAAATGAGGAAATAACTAGTTATTTATAATTTACATATGTCAATTCCTATTTATTGCAACCTGCACTGAAAGAAACACTGAAGGCAAACCTTTTAACGTAAAATTATAAATTAATATGCTTGTTTGTAATTTAAGGATGTAGTCCCTTTTCCCCTTGATGCCCAAAGTGCCCTTTAACTGGACAAGTGTAAATGCATCTGGTTGTTGAAACCACATATGCACATTTTACTCCTTCCAAAACGTTAAAATAATAAACGTGTGAAAGCGTGTTTTAGGCTATATGACATTATAGTCAGATATGACAGCGCTAATGCAACACGCATCGCCGCGGACGAGTAGCTGAGCATTTCTTCAGCAAGA
>NW_015536497.1:2329700-2333393 GCF_001515605.1 Sinocyclocheilus anshuiensis | reverse complement strand
CGGCCAAAATTTTATTAGTCGCTTAGTCGCAGAAAAAAAAAATCCACAGGAAATGGTGAGGTCACGCAGTCCTTGATGGACAGATCGTTAACGGCTGGATTTTGTGGTAATACAGTAACATTACATCCAAACACTCGCCTATCATTCATTGACCTCAACTATGGCTTATCATCTGAAATATGTAAGTAGTAGCAACTTTACATGGCCGCTCAATCTAATGTTAACCTAGAAAAATGTGCACTATTGAAGTGTCTGATCACTATCAGTAGCACACTCACAGCATGACAGATGGAGGCGCCGGTGCAGTCACTTCAAAGTGCCCTTTTGTCAAAGGTTTTTTTTTTTGTAATTAAATTCCATTTTCCATTTAAATAATAATATGATAATACATAATAAATTAAATAATAATTTAGCCGTAAATAAAATGATCCACATGATGACCTTTCACCTGACAAACTCATCAAGGACGATCCCTCACGTTCAGACACCTTTAGTATTTTAGCGCACAACCAGGATACCTTCAATAACGGACACTGTGTTCTCCATTTTTTGATGTAGTGTCTAATGAATGATCTGTAGTGTGTATATTATTATTATTAGTGTGTATGATTTGAAAGCTTTGTTTGATTTTGAGTACAGGTGAGCTCTTAAAATACTCCGTCATTTTGGTCATCACAGATAAGAGTAATACATCTTTCGAATCTGTAAAGCCTCTACGTGTATTTGTGTGCACTCATTATAACAACAACACATTGCACTTTTGTAAAATAATGAAAGCAAACAGGATGCGCTTTCTGCCGTCTCGACCTCTGTGAACTTGAGCGTGAAACTCAGTGTATACTTGCCTTACAGACATGAAAAATATATCTTTAGAGAGTGAAATGTCTACTTTCAAATGAAACAATTCAAATCTGAAAATCAGTTTATGTAATCCGTATAAAACATGCATACAGGCACATCCACTACTGTGGAGAAGACGAGTCAGTGTCGCCGAATTCACAGAAAACACTAGTTTATCAATAGATTATTAAAATGTTAATGCAGTTTAATCTTACTGTTTTCCCCTGACACATTTATCATCATTACTTCTGCCGGTGTGCCCGTGGCAAGCTTTATTGAGCACTTATTAGGCTATGTAGGCAATTAAAGGCTCATTATCATGATTTAAATGGTTTATTAATAAACGTGTTTAGTCGACTAATGCTTAAAATGAAAGACTACTAGTTGACCAGAAAAATCTTTAGTCGAGGGCAGCCCTAATATACATACTATATATATATTTATAAACGCAAATGTTTTTTAATAGTATTAATATTAGTTTCTGTTTTAGTATACTAAAACCATACTTAACACTGCCGGCTAATACCACAACACATCACATAATTCATCAAATTCATTGCTAATAGCTACAGAAGTTTGTGCAAGTATTTTCCCACCAAAAATGGAGTCATCTTGAGAATTAGGAAACTTGCTCATTAAACATCATTAATAGTAGTAATGGACGCAGAGGAAGTCTGGCTCACAGGAAAAAGCTATTAACTGATAATAAATTGAAGCAATATTCCCAGGAAAACATGCGTTGATTTAGACATCTTGAATAGAGAAATGTCTAAATCACAAAAAAGATTAAACACTTTAATGAATTGCCAGTTTTAGAAGTAGGGAGTCGGGACACAATTAATACAATTTCCATATTTAAAAAAATATATATATGTATGTATATATATATATATATATATATATATATACAGTATATATATGCAAATAGATAGATTTTTCCATCCCTACAATCTACAAAACACAATTAGCCAAGCAGGTGGACATCCTTTGTGCCCTACATCAAAGTAGGAAATACCTGTCCATCATGTTAAGAAATTACCCATGATGACCATCTGTGACTGGAACATAAACAAACTAATCTTACGGACTTTCCAGAGTGTCCTTTGTTCCTGAACTACAATAGATCTCTCATATCATAGCAGGCTCACTGCACAAACATAAAGAACAGTTTCAAAACAAAGAAAGCTGAGAGACTAAGCAGAAATGATCAATGAAACGATGCATTGAGTGTGACGGTAAACTTCCAAGGTCCATTTAGCAAACCAATGCTACAGTTTATCTCAGAAATACCTACAGCCATTCTGAATGTCTTTAATATCAGACCTCTGGTGCAATCTGTGTTATGGGTGCAAAGTCTGATCGGAAGATCCTGCTTATCTGGAGAGAAAGATCTATAAAATCCTGCTAGGTCTTCTTGAAAATGGTTCTCCCACGTAACCTAACCTGGCAGTCAAAGGGGGATTTCTGCAGCCATGGCTCGATTCCAAGAAACAGGGACGATCATGCAGTTGTCAGTTAATATCTATCTTTATCTTTATCTGTAGACTAGGGTTTCTGTAACACACTTTGCAGGATTTTTGAAGCCAGGACAAAAACAAAAAAAAAAAAAGAAAAATAATCCAAAATCGGGGAAAAAAATTTAATGAATGAATGAATAAATAAATAAATAAATATTTCAATTAAGGGACAATAGTTTCCTCCTTAAATTGAATTCCAGGGACTCTTTAACCTTTCCAAGGGCAATTGTTCAAACCTTATTAAATGTATGCATCATCTTTCATGTTAACTAATATATTTATTCAATAAATGCAATTTCAAAACCGGACTGTTCGACCTCAAATCGGACAGATGACCATGTATAAGAAAAAAAAATAATGCTTTTGTTATAGAAAATGGCATTTAACATAATCCAGCCAACATACTAGTAACTGTATGTGGGTGGTTTGTGCCTATTTGACCCCGGAAGACATTAAAACTCATTAGCTTCAGGGCATCAACGATAAGAATCAAACTTTTCGGAGACCTGTAGATTTCTGCGATGAGTTTATCTTGTACGGATTCCAGACAGATCTGGCAACTGCACGACCTAACTGTGGGAAGAGCCTTTTATTTTTTTTCCATTGAAGGAAAGTAAATTTGAGCCTCTCGTATAAACAAGCGCTCTGAGTCGTGGGCGAGCCTATACAAGAAAGATAAATCTTTGCCATTCATCATGAGCACAATGAGCTGAACCTCCAAATGAACAGAACGTCTTGTTATTAGAGCATCTTGCAATTTAAACAACTTTTGCCAATTACTAACCACAAATATTTCATAAATCCTGTTCTGAAGTTATGACAAGTCTAAATCTGTTGATAGAGAACAGATAAAACATCTCTTTAAAATCTACATCTGTTCTCAGTGTAAATGAACGGTTGTACAACAGTATAAAATCATATAAATACTGATGAAAGAAACTAACATGCTACATAGCACAATTATTGTATAACTGGATGAATGTTATAACGTAATACTTTGCTAGTAGCACTAACCCAGTGATTTTAGGTTATGTGCTGTCAACATCAAAATAATAATTTTTATTAACAAATAATGAAAATGCAGTTAATTAATACATTGACTTCAATACACATTTTCAATGATGAGCATTTTAAAATTTCTATATTAAAATTTATTTTGAAATTTTTTGGGTGGTCTGAAGTCAAAATTAAAAAAATAGAAAAAAGAAAAAAGAAAAAAATAAATTATTGAAAATGTGTGGTGAAGCCAACAGGCAGAAGCATGCATAAATAAATAAATACATTTTTATTTTTACTTATAATATAATATAATATAACTTTATATTATAATATAAAT
>NW_015536497.1:2317373-2329660 GCF_001515605.1 Sinocyclocheilus anshuiensis | reverse complement strand
TATAAATGTATATATATATATATATATATATATATATATATATATTTTTTTTTAAACATATAATTTTATATATAATTTTTAAGACACTGAAAATATCATTAATTTAATTTCAATTTTAAAAAACCTTCAATAGTGGTGCTGTACCATGAGCAAAAGATGTTCATTGAGAACTTTTGACTAGCCTTCAATTAGTCCTGATTGTCTGTAATTTTCTCATCACATCCTTATCTGACAAAGCAGCTTGATTACTTCTGGACCTGCTGCAGTTACTGTGGCCCAAGTGGAAGTGAGCCATCATATAGGAAGTGACACGGCATGTGGCTCATTCCCTGACAACCTTGAAGTAATGACTGAAAACTGAATGCAGCTGTAGTTAGAATTCGAACTGCTTGAAATCAAGTAGAGGAGCAAAGTCGTCTGTTCATCTCTTCATGCTTCATTAGGGCTCAGGAGATCACAGCACAGAATGAAGACCTGGCTGTGTGTGTGTGGAGGCTACAGCCCTTGAGGAAGTATTAATTGAGCAGGATTTCAGGATATGGGCCGGTTTTTTTTCTTCTGCTTAACACATGTCCGAGCCCTTCAGACACGTTGCTGGCTGTATTGCATGCATATATTTAGCATCCACATGTAGATGCATGCCTGAAACATTACACTACCAGTATTGCCAAAACACAGGCCATTTCTCTGTACAACTCAGCTGATCTGAACAGGTTATACATTCACAGAAAATATGTATTTATTTATTTATTGCTGGTATAAAACAGTTTTACAGCAGAGAAATAGAATAAAAATCTGTATACAGACCACTTCATCTGTAAATGAATGGTAATTCATACAGTAGCATAAACATATAGGTAGTCAGCAATGCTATTAAAAAATACTAAACAAGTTACATAATAATCTTCCAACAGCAATCATTGCTTACCTGTCGGCAACAGCAGGTACATGTTCATTGAGGGTTACACTCAAAAAACACACAAATCCGCAAATTAGTAGTGCTGTCAATCAAACAACCTGTGGTTTGGTGAGAATTTGCCAGCTTTGATATTTAAATATGTTGAAATATGTTCATAAGAGTTAATATATTAGATGAAAGAGTCATGAAATGATCATTATCACAACCATTATGACTATAATTGGTACAATACCACATCAGATATCCATAGGTAAAGCGTGTTCAGATACTGAACCAGATACTGCAGACATTGATTGGCCAGATATGTATATGCAGATAAGAGCAGTTGGAAACCTCAGTGCTGAAAATGTTTTATTTTATTTTATAAGTTAATTTAATTTTAAAGTATTTGCACTCACAAATCAGTGTGGACACTTGAGCAATTACGCATTCAATGCAGAGCTAATTTGTCCCAAAGCTACGTATGTGCAACCTGTTCCCTCCAGCTATGAGTGACATCCACTAAAACGAATTTACTTTCACCGCATTTGTTTCTCATGAGGCAGTGACACTGATAAGCACATTTCAAAAGCCCAGAAAACATGTTGAAACTTTCCCTCCAGTTCAGATGAAGGATCTCTTGGGAGGTGCCACCATTTCCAGTTAACAAAAGAAGGTGAAAGGGCTCTTTTAATAAGGATGGATTTACAGGAAAGGGTTGCCTTTAAGCATAAAGAAAGTGAAAGTTTGTGAAGTAGCATATAAAGGGTGTGCAAGCTGCGGTGAGGCATATATCTACTGAGCACAGGTGAACAAACACATATAGAGGGACAAAATGAACTCTCTGACATTATGGGCAGGCGCTCTGCTTATATTGAGCGTCAGTCTATGGAGCTGTACAACAGGTGAGTCAAAGTGTATAATTATTTAACAATAGCCTTCTGCAAGATGTTTAAATTAATCAGTTTAGATTTTTTTGTGTGTGTGTAATGTTTTTCCCATTTGTTTACAATATTCTTAAATAACACCTTTTACAATTCTAAACTTTCTATAGATAATCTGCCTACTTTTAAAATGATTTTTTAGTGGGTGAGACTGTTGATGTTGCTAATGGTTAACATTCTGTGCACTGTTTAACTATCACAGCTCAGAACGATGTGGCAGCGGATTGTTGTTTAACCACCAGCGACCGGCGCATCCCACAGAAGGTGGTGACGTCTTTCAACATTCAGACCAGTGATGGAGTCTGCAGAATTCCTGCCACTATGTAAGTCGCATTACATGCATTTCAAAATGCCTCTACAGACTTCAAGGTGTATTTGACTTTGCATATTTAAATATGAATGAATTTCCACAGATTTGTCACAAAGAAGGGCTTGAAGCTCTGCGCACCATTTCCAAGCGAGAATAACTGGGTGAGCAAACTGATCGACTACATACTAGCAGGACCTGTAAAAACCCCCAGAAAACATAGAGGTACGTGTTTGTGGGTATTTCATCATCAAGTCTTAGTACTTAAATAATATAAATGTACATGCATTCTTTTAAGTTCTGTTTGCACAACATAAGATAACATTATATAGCATTTAGGACACACCACCTAGCAACATCATATAAACACAACATAACATTGAGAACATAACATTTAGAAGAGATAATGTAACAACATTTACAAGATAATATAACACAACAAAAATAATATAACATTTAAGACAACAGAATTTAAAACACATAATAATGTCACAGTAACATTTAGAAAAATAATATAAAACATAACACAACATTTAGAACAACACCAATGTAACATAACATTTACAATGTAACATAGTATACCAATAAAAATAATATAGTGTTTAGAACACAACATACCATTTAGAACTCATAACAATGTATCAACAACATTTAGTATAACATAACATTACATAAAACCTAATATAACATTTACAACACAACACAGCAACATAATTTAACAATTACAACAACATAACATTTAGAATATAACATTTATAAGACAATGTAATGTAACAACAGCACAATACCATAGTATAAAACACAACAAAAATTTAACATTTAGAACACAGAATGACATTCTGAACATAACAGTTAGAACAATTTAACAACATTTAGAACATAATAAAAAGCCCCCACAAACATAAAACATAACATAAAAATAACATCTTGACATAGCATAAAAACAACAACAACCTAACATAACATAGCATAACATAGCATAGCATAGCATAACATAACATAACATAACATAACATAACATAACATAACATAACATAACATAACATAACATAACATAACATAACATTATTTTCTCTCTTTTCTTACAGGAAAGAAGCAGAGACAACAGTAAATGACACCATCACAGATTATGCAGGTCCAGCCTGCTCTCACAATACATGCATGAATGATTCTGATCCTGGAACAGATAGCTGATATTACTTAACCTTAATAGTAAATACTCATTCTCTGGTTTATTACATGTGTACTCTAGTGGAGCAGGTCAAGTGTGAATCTACTGTCATAGGAATAAGCTTTACAAGATATGAGCTATTTTTGAAATGTGAACCCTATCCCTACATGGTCTACAAGAGATTTTAAGCTAAATAATTTCTCATTTTCATCACTTTCTGAGTTTGTATTCTGTCTACATTGTATAAAGTTACTGTGTTTCCTGAGCCATTGAATGGAAATATTTTTCTATATTTTCCCTTTCTATTTTGGAATATAAATAAAAGATTTTACATTTTAAATATGACATCTGTGTGCATGATTTTTTTTTCAAGTAACAGAAATCTAAAATTTCATCTAAAAATAAACAAATTAGGCCTACCTTAAAACAAACGAACAAATCATTCTCAAAATCAAAATAACTATATATATTTTTGGTTTCATTCAAAAAAGTATTGTTGCAGCAACTTTGTAAAGAGATTGTAAAGAGGTCCTGACTTTCACACATGCTCTGCATCCAAAATAACACTCACTCAGCATACACATTATAGGAGAGCTAAAGCAGCCCAAGTGACCCTTACAATGGTTATTTGTGTAGGAAGCATTTAACCTCTAGACTATAATGAAGGGCTATTCAAGCCTGTTTGACGTATCTATAATCTCTCTGTAGTGTCACCAATGATTATATAATATTTCTAAATAATATGCTGCACAAAAAAGCAGTGCATCATCTGGTCATGCCCAAACTGCAATGTGAACACTCCCCTAGAGGAAGTCAAGACAATTTATATTTATTGAGATTTTCACACAATATATTGATTGAAACCATAAAAAGTGCAACATTTAAACAAGTAAATGACTAATATGTTGTGAATATATGTTCAGAATAAGTGTCATATCAGCTCTGTGCATGAGGTAGATGAACATTGATTGTATTGCCATCATTGTCATCCCGTCAGTTGGGCGGTAATCCAGACCATGCTCTCAGCTGTGAAATGAATCTGCAGTTGATTCCAGATTTCTGGAGGATTAGGAAAAAGTTTTACCCCATGGACATTGGTTTTGTACACACAAACACATATACAAATGTGCACAAAAATACCCGAAAACCCACAATCCAGATGCGCCAGAATTCTTTGCAGCCCCCCAGCATAGAATGCACTGATCACTGAAGTGAAAAATCTCAGCAATCTGCAGAGGGCCAAACATGTGAAATAAGACTCAGACAGAAAAACAGACAGACACATAGATAGATAGATCGATCGATAGATAGATAGATAGATAGATAGATAGATAGATAGATCATGAAATGTTAAACTGATGTTTTTCAAGCGCTAAAATGACTCCAAACAGAATGTGTTTGCCACATTATCTCCTACTTTATATTCTTTCTGCTTTTACTTTGCTATTTCCTATGAAGGCATCCATCCACCAGGTTTTTCTATGAAATATTAACATGTTGCTTGCAAAGGTGGCTCACCTCTGGAACACAATTTAGCTTCTCAGGGGTCATATTATGCGATTTCAATTTTTCCTTTCTCTTTTGAAACTTAAACCGCATAAACACATTTCATTACACCAAATACACAACATAATGTTCTTTTTAGCAGCATCATATGACCCCTTTAAACTTCTTTTCAGGAGCAGCAAGATCATTCGTCTGGTGGACAGTGTAGTAAGTGAAAACAAGGTTACCTGGATTGAGTCAAAAAAGTATTTTAATTGGTATGAAACATGTCAAGTATTGCTCTGAGAAGACATTAGATCAAACTCAAAGGTGGATAAATTCAAAGCTGACAGAAATCTAAGCAAAGAAAAACAGAAACTGTTCTACATTAAAACTGCTGAAACCATAATTTGCAGTCTGCACATAAGTATTTATATTTTTTAAAGTAAATTGTTCCTTGTAATAAGTACTCTTTTGAAAAGTATGCTAAAGTGTACTTCTTTTTCACAAGGGCATACTTGTAGTGCTTAGTATAAGCAAGTGGATTGGGATTCAGCCCAGGTCTCTGGACCAGTGTGCTTTAGCACACATGTAGGGGGGTTCCAGGAGCTGTACTGAATGATCTGACCCCACAGGCTTCATCCATTAGCTCTAATGTGCTTCGCTAGTCCATTTAGCCTGTTAACCCCCACCCCCACACTCCCTCTCTCTCTTTCCAGGCATTCCTTTGCTCTGTCAGATTTCTCCTCCAGGATACAGAAAAAGAGAAAGCAGAGACCCAATCTTTTATTCTCTCCCAGGTCTGCTGGGCACTGAGCGATGCTGAGCCTGGAAGACTGTAAGAGTGGGAGAAAGAGAAAAGTCAGAAACAAAAAGATATTCTGAGAGGATGTTTGAGGAATCTTGACTCGACCCAAAGAGGAATGAAAGGATAGAAGAAAAAAGACCAGGAAAAAATAGAATACAGAGTCTGTTTAAAAGGCAGGAAAGTCAATCCTTACAGATCTTAAAGGAACAGATCACTCCAAAATCTATCTATTGTTCCATTGTTTGTTCTTTCTACCTATCATTCTGTCATTCTATATCTATTCTATCTATCTGGTACGCTGTGTACAAATGCACAAAGAAGAAGAGAAAGGTTCCAAAAAGCCTTTAATCCAACACATAGGTAATACAAACACAGGGTAGCATTAACGAGACTAGACAAAACTCAAATGAACAACAAGCACTTAAATACATGGAACAAAGCGAACTAATAAGGACACAGCTAAACGGAATGACTAATCAAATCAGTAACCAAGGTAACAAATAACGAAAGTGACAGGCAGGGAGAAAGCAAAGACAGAAATCAAACTCAAACTCAACCTAACTGTGACAGTACACTCCCTTCCAGAAAGGCGCGACCTCGCACCAACAGTCCCAACGAGGAAGGAGGCTGAGGTGGAGGATGTGAGGAAGGTGGATGACAGGAACCCAGGAGAGGTGATGACCGGAGCAACCAAGGTGGTGTAGGTGGTGGGAGGAGCCAGGGAGAAGCCAGTAGCTGGAAGAGCCAGGTGGTACTCCAAAGTCCAAGACTGAGGCCCACGGCAGAGTCGATGGAGAGATGAGCCATGGTGGAGGTAAGGCTGACGACACTAGTGGGCAGACTGACGGAGATGAGGCTGATGGAGGAGGGGCCCAGGGTGGAGATGGAGAGCCGAAGAGCCAGGGTGACACCGTGGGTTCCGGAGGGCCAAGGTGGAGTTGCATTCAAGTTCTTCCATTCAAGACCTGTGGTGTCTGGGAGGTCTATGGGATGATGGTAATTCGCCCCGATCCAGAGCAACGATTTCAGGGTCTTGTCGTCAAACAGTGTGTTGACGGCGAGACGACATAATCCTTCAAAATACTCCAATAAATTGTGGCTCATTTGAGCCACGGCAGCGAATCTATCCATCATTCTATTGTTCTATTGTTCTAGCATTTTATTTTATTTCTTTAAAAAAAAAGTTTTGAATGGTAGAAAAAAATTAACTTGGCAACATGCTTAAAATGTTACATATAGACCCCAGAATATAAAAAAAAATTGAATGAATGCAATGGCTTTTCACATGATAAGAATTTAAAGGAAAACATGAGTTAATTACTATTTGCATACATTACTGAGGTCTCTGCATGGGACACATCATATGTAGGACAATCTCAACAGGAACAGAGGGATATTCTAACATTCATGAATAGCTATGGCTATATACATATCGGACCTTTGTGGTAAAGGTGTCACATTTCCCTTGAGAATGCATTACATGAAACCAACAGACATGCCATAAATGCTGATTTTCTTTTACATGGCCTATTAATTTACACTATCCAAATGATATAATTAGACTTATAATCAATCTGGCAGTGATCAATCAGTCTTTCATTAATACAGAATCAATATCTTTGATTAGCACTACTTTTAGGAAAAAACACCAACTGGTCTTAACAAAGAACAAAATTATTTGTGTAGAGAATATTTTTAACCCTTATTATGTAACATCGCAGAAAGGGGTGAGGACAGTAAAAATTGACAATGTGCATCGTATTTCTGGCTTCTTGACCTCTTTAATCAGGCAGATGTGTCACAGGAAGACCATGAGTGGGGTCTCCCCTACCGAGCCTTTTAATGACAAATCTATTCACAGGCCAATTACGACCTTCCTCCCCCGCATTCGCACACCATGTAGCTATTCTGCTCATTGGATGCAAGCTGAACAGCCGTACTAAAAGAGTACTGAGCGTTCTCTGATATTCTCTCTGTAATTATGATAACAGTCGATGTTGAAAGAGCAACAATTTGCTCATATCTCCAAATGGAAAGGTTTGTGGTTATCAGCAGTGCATCATGCTGAGCTCTCAATTGGTGTTCAAAGGAACAGCGCTCCCAAATATGAAATTTTGTCATAATTTACTTTCCCTCATGTCGTTTCAAACCTGTATGTCTTTCAAAATGTGTAATTTTTGAGAATATCCTGGCCATTGAAGTGCATGAAGTCAAGCTCCAAAATGACAAAAAGCATCATAAAACTGAACCATGTGACTTATGCGTTATATTCCAAGTCTTCTAAAGCCATTCGATAGCTTTGTGTGACTGAAATCTGAGTCAGTGAGTTGAACTCAAGAACTGAACCAGTCTGATTTAATGGCTGCGTTCAAAATCACATATAGTAATTGCAACTAGGTGAAAAACAAAGCTGTGGCAGCTTTGGTCTTGGGTTCTTCTGCAGTTCTTTATGTACTTTAATCTGGGACACATCATTATTTATCAAAGGGATATTATGTGAATTGGATCACAAGATTTAGCCTAGCTTTAGCTTAGCATATAATAATTCTGTTTATATTTGCTTGGATTTCTATGTAAGTTTTGAATTTGAGTTTTTTCTAATGCACCAAAATGCACAATCAGTCTGTTTTCTTGAACTGGATTACCTGATTCATTGAAAATATCTGACGCAAAATAATGATTCATTCACAAATCAGACATCGGTATTTCTCTCATTTTTTCTGTGAATGACAACTTAAATTTGGGTCTGTTCCTCACATAAAGCTACTGTATGCCTTCAGAAGACTTGGGGATATAGTTGTCTGAGTCATAAAGACCTCTTTTATGAGACAGCTAGTGAGGTTTACTTGTCATTTTAAAGATTGACAGCTTCATTCCTCATGCAATTTCAGTTTTTTCCTTTTAAAATTCATCTTTTTGAGAGAAATTCATTCAGGTTTGAAATGACATGAAGTTGAGTTTATTTAGGTGAGCTGTTCCTTTAAGGTTCCGTTCTAATTGATGCAGTTTTATTGACGGAAACTTTGCAGTCCCGTGACAGTAGAATGGATTCTCTGATTGGCCCTACATGTCCCGTAATTCCCATAAGTGCCATGCAGATGTACCTATACAACATTGCACTGCTGGACATCAGTCCTGGAAACCTTACAACAGCAAAGTGATGATGGTAGAATTAGCAAGAGTGTCTCTGTTCTTATTGATGGTGGAGTGGAAGACAAAGCAGGTTGTGAGAGTGGCTCCTAAAACTCTTTATTTGTCAGGTACCATTACACAAACTACTCAAAGTGGGGACGACTAGGCTTGAGAAATAGCTAGAGGCTTTTTTCCTGCTCTAGTTTACTTCCTGTAAAAGACAAGAGATCAATAAGAGATCGTAAGTTATGGCATAATTTAAAGATAGTGAGATCCTGGAGCAAGGAGCTGATGAGACAGTGTGTGCTGTATTTCTGTGGATTTGTGTCATCTATCTTGAGCCTTAATAACTTTTTTCTCTGAATGTTCTGTTATTCTGGTGACCCTGCCAGAAAATTGCAGAAATGTGTTGAAAATGTGCCTACAGTCCATAATTAGGCCTTAACTGACAAAAACATGTTTTGATAGCTTTGGCTTAGAAAATGATTGTGTGATTTTTGTAATAAGGAATGTGGGATGAAATTTTTCCATATGTACACTATACATGAACATTCAAAAGTTTGGGGTTAGTTAGATTTTTTAATGTATTTGAAAGAAGTCCTTTAGGCTGCATTTATTTGATCAAAAATATGATGTGAAAATAACTATTTTGTATTCTAATATAGTTTAAAATGTAATTTATGATGCAAAGCTGAATTTTCTGAATTATTTCAGTTTTCAGTGTCGAATTGGATCACAAGATTTAGCCTAGCTTTAGCTTAGCATATAATAATTCTGTTTATATTTGCTTGGATTTCTATGTAAGTTTTGAATTTGAGTTTTTTCTAATGCACCAAAATGCACAATCAGTCTGTTTTCTTGAACTGGATTACCTGATTCATTGAAAATATCTGACGCAAAATAATGATTCATTCACAAATCAGACATCGGTATTTCTCTCATTTTTTCTGTGAATGACAACTTAAATTTGGGTCTGTTCCTCACATAAAGCTACTGTATGCCTTCAGAAGACTTGGGGATATAGTTGTCTGAGTCATAAAGACCTCTTTTATGAGACAGCTAGTGAGGTTTACTTGTCATTTTAAAGATTGACAGCTTCATTCCTCATGCAATTTCAGTTTTTTCCTTTTAAAATTCATCTTTTTGAGAGAAATTCATTCAGGTTTGAAATGACATGAAGTTGAGTTTATTTAGGTGAGCTGTTCCTTTAAGGTTCCGTTCTAATTGATGCAGTTTTATTGACGGAAACTTTGCAGTCCCGTGACAGTAGAATGGATTCTCTGATTGGCCCTACATGTCCCGTAATTCCCATAAGTGCCATGCAGATGTACCTATACAACATTGCACTGCTGGACATCAGTCCTGGAAACCTTACAACAGCAAAGTGATGATGGTAGAATTAGCAAGAGTGTCTCTGTTCTTATTGATGGTGGAGTGGAAGACAAAGCAGGTTGTGAGAGTGGCTCCTAAAACTCTTTATTTGTCAGGTACCATTACACAAACTACTCAAAGTGGGGACGACTAGGCTTGAGAAATAGCTAGAGGCTTTTTTCCTGCTCTAGTTTACTTCCTGTAAAAGACAAGAGATCAATAAGAGATCGTAAGTTATGGCATAATTTAAAGATAGTGAGATCCTGGAGCAAGGAGCTGATGAGACAGTGTGTGCTGTATTTCTGTGGATTTGTGTCATCTATCTTGAGCCTTAATAACTTTTTTCTCTGAATGTTCTGTTATTCTGGTGACCCTGCCAGAAAATTGCAGAAATGTGTTGAAAATGTGCCTACAGTCCATAATTAGGCCTTAACTGACAAAAACATGTTTTGATAGCTTTGGCTTAGAAAATGATTGTGTGATTTTTGTAATAAGGAATGTGGGATGAAATTTTTCCATATGTACACTATACATGAACATTCAAAAGTTTGGGGTTAGTTAGATTTTTTAATGTATTTGAAAGAAGTCCTTTAGGCTGCATTTATTTGATCAAAAATATGATGTGAAAATAACTATTTTGTATTCTAATATAGTTTAAAATGTAATTTATGATGCAAAGCTGAATTTTCTGAATTATTTCAGTTTTCAGTGTCACATGATCCTTCAGAAATCATTCTAATATGATGATTTGCTGCTTACGAAACATTTATCATTATTATCAATTATGTTGAAAACAGTCATTTTGCTCTAAAATTATTGTGAAAACTGTGATAAATATTATACAGGATTTCCATTTGATGAATGGAAATGTCAAAAGAATAGCATTTGTTTGAAATAAAAATATTTTGTAACATTATAAATGTCCACTGTCACTATGATCAATTTAATGCATCCTTGCTGAATAAAAGTTTCATTATAAAATCGTATAAATATATAAACAGACATGACGTTATAAAGTGAAAACCCTGATTTTAACAGCTGTGACGAGAGACAGGATGTTATTTCTGTCGTGTCACACTTCGGTAGCTCCGCCCAGAGTGATCTTGCCGTAACTGTATTGCATCACACAGCATTTTTGATTTCATTTGGTAGATAGTGTCAGGTCAGGACACAGTGTGACAAGATGATTCAACCATTCAAATGAATTTACACACCCCTGTGGAAAAAGGTGACGTAACTCTCTATAATCTCAGAAGAAGCTTTGTTTAACTTCCTCTCAGACTTTGTCTGGAAGAAAGGGGTCTTCAGGCAAGATATCAGGCATTGAGATCTAAATCAAAGAGATGTGCTAATACAACAGCTGTCAAGCCACGCTGAAACCTTTCCACTGACAAAGAGTGACATTTAAGCAGAAGTGCCTGACCATATGGTGTTTTTTGGCCCAGTTTCATTATGATAACTGGTATGGAAATTATGATGTGAAAACATGTTAAAGACAGGTTACTTTGCAGTTAAGAATTACACTGTGACATGTTTCACCTTCATATTTACTGACTGTGCCTGTAGCATTTTCAGCTAATTTTCATTTGTTGGCTGAACTTTTCCTTTAATACCTGCTGGAGTTTGCTCATTAATTCACTGGACTATCAAGAGATATGTGTTAGACTAAAAACACAAACGTAAGTTTTCTTATATAATAACTAATATTACACCGCAGAACTAGAATATGCATTGAGCAATTATATGTTTCCCTCAATTACCTCACTGTTAGCTTAGAAAGTTTCACAAGTATGTCCACAAGACCAGGCTAACAGCAGGAATCATAGAGAGAGCTGTCAGAGATGTTTGAGAGAAAAGGTCAGTTTGTTTTACTGCAAAGGAAAAATGGATGTTGATCAATAAACACTCTAAGAATAAAAGGAATGGCAGTAAAGCAAACATTCTGCTGAAGAAATAGGGTGTGAACTTGCAGACCACAAGAACTCCATGGTTCCTTTTAGGGCTGCACGATTAATCGCATGCGATATTTAACGCGCATCTTATCAGTAAAGCCGGTTCTGTAATCAGCGGTAAATCTCCATCACCTGCGGGCTTTCACATTGAGCAGCATTAACCACACAGAGCCGTTGTTCACTGACGAGCTGCGCAAAAAATCGCGCGAATATGAATGT
>NW_015536497.1:2312370-2317219 GCF_001515605.1 Sinocyclocheilus anshuiensis | reverse complement strand
ACAGAACCGGCTTTCTGACAAGATGCGCGTTAAATATCGCATGCGATTAATCGTGCAGCCCTAGTTCCTTTTATGGCTTAAGTTTTCTGAAAGAGAAACAGTTTGCATTGGTGAGTATTATGAGAAACAATGCAATGATCCTGCTGACCAGGGGCAAACAGGCAGTAGCTTTACCTCTATTCAAAAGAACTGTAGCAAGAAAACCGTTATGAAAGTTTTATTCTGGTATTATAGAGTTGGGGATGTTTGTTTTATTTTAGGCATATCCCTAGGGTGAGCTGTGGCATTCAGTGGGCACAATCTGGCTCTGTTTTTGCACAGTGTGCATGCAGGCTTTACATGACATCTGGGGCATTGACTCTAGTTGGATAAGGGTTTGGAGGACCTTTCTTTTGTCTGTACAGGAAATGCCTCTTGGAATGTTATTTCTTCGAAGCTCAGTTTCCTCTGCTTTTGTCAAACATTGTGCCAGTGATCCCAGCCAAGCCATGATTCCATCTACTATTGTGTGGATGTGTGCTTAAATAGCTCCTATTTTATGTTTAACAGCATGCATGCATTTATGAAATATCAATCCTTTTTTTACTTTCACTGTTAATTTTTAGTTGATTTTTAAAAGTAGACATTGAAATTAGACTGTAAAATAATAGCGACTCAGTAAAAAAATCATTAACATCATTGTCTTTCATCAGTTTGAGTGCAGTAATTTTGTCGGTAAATGAAGAAATCTCCTTTACAATACTACCCTTTATCTGGGAAGTGATTTCCTGGTTGAGTTTTTGTTTGCAAAGTTTATGGAAAAAGATCTTTCTAAGGAAACAGCCATAAGAAAAACATGATATCATTGTCATTTTGCAATACCCTGGAAAAAGATTATTATTTTACATCTTCTACGGAAATTTCCTTAAGTGACTTGAGATCAGAAAAATTTGTAATGCCCTGACAAGTTGTATTTAGATATGGCGCCAGCCAGTTTCTCAATTCAGCTTTTGTGTAAAACTCTAGTGTGTGGACACTATCCACTCTAGGAATGTTATTTCTTCGATGCTCAGTTTGATCTGTTCTTGTCAAACATTGTGCCAGTGATCCCAGCAAAGCCCTGACTGCATCTACTATTATGTGGATGTGTGCTTAAATAGCTCCTTTTTTATGGTTAACAACTGTTGTGCATGTATTTAGGAAATATCTATTCTTTTTATTTTAATTATTTATTATTTTTAAACCTTTACAAGTAGACATTATAAGTACCTGGACTGTAACAGCAAACCCCATAAAAAAATTTCTCTTGAAAATTATTAATATTGTTCTAAAACGCATATAATTGTATTAGAGTTTTATCAGTGTGAGTGAAGCAATTTTGTTGGTAAATCAAGAAATCTCAATTACAATGCTATCTGAGAAGTGGTTTCCTGGCTGAGTTTCAGTTTTCAGTTGCAAAGATCTTTCTAAGGAAACAGCCATAAAAAAACATGATATCATGTCTCCCTCGAAAAGAGATAATTATTTTCCACCTGAGATCTTGAGATCAGACAAATTTGTAACGCCCTAACAAGTAGTGTTTGGATATGGCACTATCCTGTGATTCTCAATTCAGCTAATGTGTAAAACTGTAGTGTGTGGACACTTATATATTGTGTATGCTTTTACAGTGGTTGAAGTATGTTTTGATCTTTACCTCATGATATTAATGTTTTGTGGCTGTTCTGTGTGTTACAACAGACGTGATGACATTAAAAAATGACAGCTTTTGCGAACTTACCGAACATCAAGAACAATGCTGTGTGCAAGGCTAAATGCGCTCAATGTATGTGTACACATGTGGTATTTTTTTTACCAGCTTATAAAATGTGTAAAGGACTCAAAACAGCACCAGGAATTCCTCTGTTGCACACAGAGATCTGCTGTATAAGGAGACAGGGTTTCTGACGCCTGTACCGAACTGTAACATACTGTAGTTCCTATATATGACCAGAAGAACCAGGTACGCTTTAGCATTCTGCTCTTTTTAGGGTCGCATCTTTAGACATCACGCCCTATTTTTGTTAATTTAGATGTCTTTGGTCCATGTTACGTTCATATATCAGCTGAACCGCACCAGAGTTTGTTTGAAAACAGACCCTCTCAAAAGGTGGTTCTCGGTCCACTCGTTTGGTGTGCACCAAGGTTCGGATGGCAGCATTCACACTTTTTCAAGTAAGTGAACCGCACCAACAGAGCAATCACACTATTGTTCATTTTAATTGAACCAAACCTGCCAAGTGTGAACTCTCCCCGAGATGAACATATGGAAAAACGGTCCCACCAAATGTACACTTCCATGTTCAGTTTAGCTACTTGGGCAAAAACTTCAAGCCCTCAAAGTCATTCCCATTATAATATCTGTGTAGTTTTTGAATGTTTGTTGTGGGAGAAACCTATTAGTGCTCATAACTGGCTGCCATTTTTCTTTTACAAGTATTTCCTCCTTTAATCTTTTATAAATGCAATAGCAGCACACCCAAGTCTCATTCATGAATAAGACTGATTAATAATACATAGTCATTTCAACTGAAGTGCACCGCAGTCCTCTGGTTTCCAGCTGATGTCTCACCATTTATTATATCTGTTGTTTCAGCAAGTCTCATGCACTAAGCGTGTCTGATTACTTCCATCACAACTGATTTGCATCCAGCACTGTTATAATGTGCCGTTAAACCTCAATCCGCTCAGTGTTTTTCCAGCTTCCCGTCAGCTTGCCACAGTGAAGTATATGATGACTGCACTAGCGTCGAGTCATCTCCGGGGACATCCGATTTTGTAGCCTAATTGTCGAGGATGTGCGGAGGTGGAAATAAGATCAGCTTAATTGTGTATTTTCCACTCGTTTGGGCCAGTAGTGTAGCTGTGGTTTTCAACGACCATCAGATATTTTTCCGCCTTTAAATGGAAAACAGAGCTTTTCAGTGACCTTTTGAAAAGCATGAGTTATAATAGTGTGGATATATAATAACACATCATTAGTACAGTGATGTATGTAGGTGTATACAAACAAAGGCATCAGTCATTAAAGTCTAAGTATAGCTGGGTAGTGGTGGTCTTTGCTCTGTATTAGCTAAGTAGTCTAATAGGGTTGAAAGAAAGCTCTCAATATGAGTATTACAGATATGCTTTTAGCCAAACTATGACAGGGATGTGTCTTACAGTGAACTGTCTGAGGTATTGACATCAACTTATGATTGTTGATGTTTCTCCTCATTTTTTTCCCCTTCTCGCTGCATGTGCTCTCCCTCCCTCACTCTCCATTATGCACTTAAAGTTTTAAAAGCACCTCCTGTTTTAAAACTGTAACCTTCGTGAAGTGCTATAATGTTAAATTAAAGATGCAGATGGCATAATTTTTATGCAAAATACCTAAAAGGACGAGAAAGGCAGTTTAGCATTATTGAGGAGTGTTTTACAATTCATATTTCCCTGAGATTAAAACGTTGATTGAGTTTTGATTTATGTACAAGCATTGGTTCCATTCAGGCAGAGACAAAGCGAGAGCCCTTCCTCAGGCCTACACGGATGAGACTGGATGCAGCTTCCTTGTCAGTTCATTTCTAATTAATCAGCTCGTGCAGGTCTTCAGAGGCCTAGGCTGCACAAGTAGGTTATGACAGCGTCTGTCTCCTCATCCTGTGCTGCTGAGAGACACCTTTTGTGACGCGCTGGTTGAAATAACATATTCAGATCGCTTTAACACAAATTAGAATAAAAACATAATCAAAATTTTCTCTTGGAGCAAAAGTGCATTCTGACTGTTAACACATAATCACAAAAGATGCTGTCATGTGTCAGTGTGGACGAGCAGCTAATTGAATGAAAATGTTTATTTATTTATATTAATAAATTCTTAAATTCTATGAAAAAAAAATCTAAAAAGCAATGCTTATAAATTAAGATCTTTTTTGCTTAGACTGATTAGTTGAGCCAACGACACAGTGTGTCCTCATCTGACACAGTTTACCCCACATGCTTTCATATTTCATGGCTAATGTTTAGCCCTATAATTTCCAAGGCTTCATACACTGGCAGTTTAACATGTATCATATATTTTTAGGCCTGAGTTGCATCCAAAATCACATACTGTCAAGTAGGTTCTACATTTGGTTTGAAACTCACTTTACATTCTATAGTATGTATATATGTAATATGAATGAAATTCAGATGGACTACGTCTGTCATGTTGTTACTATCACATGATCTGCCAGTGTTAGTTGCATCACTTCACTGCCGTTCACAACTCTTTTCCTCATTGGATAGTATCCATTGAATGCGCAAGTAGTAGTGGAAGTAGTAGGTCATCCGGCTACTTTTCATTGACTGTTTTTCAAATACTGTGAATTTGGTCAAAGGCCTACTACTCTGTTCACATACTGTTGTTTTGCATACTATATAGCATGGAAGTAGGCATATTTGGACACAGCTCAGGATAAAGTTTTTAGCATAGAAATGCTTATCACTCATGTGAATCTCTCAATCACAGGCATGTTGCGAATCAGCTCATGGGGAAATATGAATAATTAATCATAACTAGTTATAATTAATTATGAATATTTAGATCCGCTGTAGATATTTACTTGACCTCTCAGGGTCAACTGTCTGTCAATTCTAAGAACATTAATTTCCTGGTTAAGGGAAATAATTTTCTTACTGTACAATTCTACAGAGAGCTTGTAGCGCATGATTAAGTGATTAAGTGACTCCAGTTATAAGCAAACAATGAACAACGTCAAGTGTGATACAAGTCAGGCTTTATTAACTACATAAACACTTAAACTAGTCTAACATACTACATAAACACTTAAACTGGTCTAACATACACATA
>NW_015536497.1:2309957-2312284 GCF_001515605.1 Sinocyclocheilus anshuiensis | reverse complement strand
AAAGTGCAAATGATCCCTAATGTATCAATTAATAAGACTAAGTTTGAATTTTTGCACGTCTCGTCTGTCTGAAAGAAAGGCTTGATGCAATCTGAAGGCTCACGTGGATCTTTGCTGAAGTTGGTTGACGAAAAAGAACCAGTTTGCGTCAGAGAATCTTGGTGAATGGAAATTTTGCAGACATCCTGGCATCCAGTTTATTGGGTGAGGGGACTGTTACGATTTGTTAATCTAATGAATAACTGATTTGTTAAATCAAATGAAAAATTGTGTGTTTCATTGGTCCAGACGTTACAGGCAGCTGCATATGATGGGCCCTTTCTGGTGATATGACAAAAATAATGCAGTTTGCTGTATTAAGGGGGCGACACAGCTGGCACATCTTACCCCACTGCCCACTGTCCCTTATCTGATTTCAGTGGCAGTGAGTGAAACCAAAAATATATTTAAAAGCCCATGCATTTAAATATGAGCTGAAAACCACATATCTGCCTCTAAGTAAGGAATGTGAAAACATCCAGAGCATGACTATGTTTGATGTAGTTTGAGCCCGAGGCATTAATCTAAAATCCTGCAGAAATGCTTTGATACACCCCCAACACCAGCATGACCATCCTCTGTGAAAATGTGGAGACATGCAAGACATGTCTGGTTATGTGGACCATTCATTATATTTGTGTCATATAGCTGATGTACATGCAGTATAACATGCATATAACTATATATCAAACCCACATCAATTGCATCCTTCTGATTGCTTTTTAAATAAAAATTGTCTGCTTTCAAATTTGCTGTCCTTAATGATTGGAATCAATTTGCAGAGCCCTGAAATTGGTCAATTATTTATCACTATTAGCTTTTATTGATTCTGTTATAAACAGCCTTGCGAATGCTGTGGAGTGGCTTGGTAATGTGAAGTATAATGTGTATTCTGGCAGCTATAAATTATATTTAACCCAGTTATTATAATTTTTTAAAAATTAATTTCAACTCTGTATCTCTTTGTTTTTTTTGTCATATTAATTTTAAAATGTTATTTATTGTATTATTGTATTTACTTCAATTCCTCATTTTCCTTTCTCTCCTTCAAGATAACTATATAAGGGTCATATATTGTATGTGTAGATAGATAGATAGATATTTTACCCTTACCTTTATGAATGGTTTGTTTCTTTCTGATTGCAACTAAAGAATGCTATGTGCTCTAGCACTATAAGACTGTAAGGCCTTCACAGGCATTTAATTCAAGCCTGCCACTCTTTCTAACACCTCTAATGGATATCTGTGCTCCACACCGGCTGAATGTCAGGTCATTTTGCCAAACTGTCTTGCATTTAAGCTCTGCATAAAAATTCAGTCAAGGTCGTGCATTCCCAAATCCAGCTTATGTCACCATTCCAATCAAGTCAGTGCAGACAGATCCACTGGGTTTGATGTATTGTGGATGATGGGGAAGTGGCAGATGGAGGCAGTGGAGCCAGAGAGTTCATAAACAGCTTTCCACCTCCAGAGGTGCAAATAAAATTCTTTGCCAGATTGAACTGGGGAGAACACACATGGGGTAGTATAGCAGCTCAAGGAAATGGATAAATTATGATATTTGTTGCTATTTCCACCTTTTTGAATGAACCAATAGCTCGTCTTGTAAACATGTCTTAATAATTATAAACCATATGGATAGGTCTTAATTAGAGACTGGACTCATAACCATTGTAACCATCTACCCCCAATTATTCTAAGGAAAATAATGTGCCACAGGATACCTCATAAACACAAAGTCAACAGCATATTTAAATAAATAAATAAATGTTAAAGGTTTTCTGGTTGTTATCTCTGGAATGAGTCACTGACAAACGCCCACTCACAGAACAACTTTGCTTTTTCGTTCCCAAGACGGTCTTTGAATTAACTGTTGGAAAAACTTCCCTGAGAAACATGATAGTATAATGTATTGCCATGATATTAGAGACCAAAAATGTTTTCTGGTACAGTAACATTTGTTGCTAAGTCATTTTATTCTTAATTTAATATTTAAAAAAAAAATCATATTTAAATTCTAAATCATATTCATTAAGGGTTATTGACATGTCTCATATCTGTCTCCTATATCTGTACTTATTAAAACAAATGGTCTCTTGCCCTGCCTAGTGGACATATCTGCTGATAATAACAAGAGCATAATCATTATCTAATATTAATCTGATTACTGTCTTAATGTCTCTGATGACGTAAGCAAAACAATGTACCTCTGATTATATATGTGACCCTGGAGCACAAAACCAGTCTTAAGTCGCTGGGGTATATTTGTAGCAATAGCCAAAAAAACA
>NW_015536497.1:2297720-2309768 GCF_001515605.1 Sinocyclocheilus anshuiensis | reverse complement strand
TTTGTAGCAATAGCCAAAAAAACATTGTATGGGTCAAAATTATTGATTTTTCTTTTATGCCAAAAATCATTAGGATATTAAGTAAAGATCATGTTCCATGAAGATATTTTGTAAATTGTTTACCGTAAATATATCAAAACATAATTTTTGATTAGTAATATGCATTGCTAAGAACTTCATTTGGACAACTTTAAAGGCGATTTTCTCAATATTTAAATTTTTTTGCACCCTCAGATTCCAGATTTTCAAATATGGTCCTATCCTAACAAACCATGCATCAATGGAAAGCTTATTTATTTAGCTTTCAGATGATGTATAAATCTCAATTTAAAAAAATGGACTCTTATGACTGGTTTTGTGGTCCAGGGTCACATATAATATTTGTGGCCCGACCAAAGCACACAGGAGTTTTTGTACTACTGGACTGCTGTGTCAGGAATCAGGATGAAGAGGAAAAGGAGGAAATATTACATTGTCTCTATCAAATTTCAGCATTGCTGCTGTAATACAATTACGATGCCATTCGATTATGTGAAATAGGGAGGCATATCCTGCTTCTGAAAATGCAGTGAAACTGCACTGCATGTTGAGCACTGTATGAGGTGCTAGAAAACAAATGACATTTGGAGCATTTTTAATTGGACTTTTATTGGTAGAGGCCAAACAATGAGGATGCAGTGAGTTGAATATTAACGTGTGACATTAAATCCTGATGGTAACTGGTTTCTAGCTGCTCACAAACCAACTAAAACCAGTTTCCAGCTTTTTGTAACAGTTAGTCAGGCTGGTTTTGGAAAGATGGGGGCTGGTCAACCAGCTAATGACTAGCTGGAAACCAGTAACTTAGGTTAACCTAAAATGGGATTTTACAGCAAATATAGATTGAGTAAAATGAAAAGGGAAGTTCTATTTGAAACTTTTTTTTGTCTATTTTATTTTCCCAAATGGGACAGAACTAAACCAGGCAGAATGAGAGAGAGAAAGAGAGAGAGTGTTGCTAGGCAACAAACTTGGCATCAAAATCGTTTTTTCTTTTCTTTTTTGCAGCACTGCCTCACAGTGTGCCAGACCTAAATTCATTAATTTTTTTTGTTACAGTTTTGCCTTGTTTTCTTTGTGGTGGTAGACTAAAACCCTTACAGCAGTATTTCGCTGGAGATAAATTAATGCAAGGTGGATTTGGCTCAGCTGACAAAATAGAATGGATACAGTGCAAGCAACAAGCACCTAACAAGCAAACAAGATATAATTTCTCTGCATTTGTTTTTTTTATATTTCTAAAGAAACAAAGAGGTGGTACGTTTTTCAGGTGATAAAAACACAAGATTGTGTTTTGTTTATGTTTGTGCTGTTACTTTCACTCTGCCAAAGCTTTGTGTTTGCCACAGTTCACCATAATCACAGACGGCATCCATGATGTCACTTCGTGAAATCGATAAAAACACAGAGCAGTGAACTGAAATAGCCTTTAACCCATTCACTCGCTGTTAGGTGTTAGTATTCAAAACACTATGCAATGCACAAATTCCCTTATGTAATACCGGTAATTATAGGATTTCAGGTTTGGCTAGACTTGTAGCATACACATATGTCATACAGACTGAGAACTGATATTGCACAAATATACTGTACAAGTTAGTGAATGCATGATGTGATATTTTGCCTGAAAATCTTATTGATGTTTTGTGGTACTTTGTAGAATAGTATTAAACATTGATATCTTAATTATGCATGTAGATTTGCCATACAGTGAAGACTGAATATCTGAATGTCTGCTTATCCATTATTTATGGTACTATTGCCTGATCAAAATGTAAATGGCACAAAATAGATCCCTACAAACGAGCAATATTTAAAGTTGAATACAATAATGATATTCATATTTAAAGTCTGATACGATACAAGACGTTACATCACAAAACTCCAAGAGGTAGTTGACTTCAAAACTATAAAATATATATTTTTTTCTGTTTAATATTGAAAAAGGTAGAACTATTTATCTTAAATTATTATAAAAATATGCACTTTATTTAAAATATACACTACCATTCAAATGTTTTTTAATATATTTGCTCACCAAGACTGCATTTGTTTGATCAAAAATACAGTAAAAAATTAATAATGTTAAATATTATTACAGTTTAAAGTAACCATTTTCTATTTGAATATATTTTAAAATATAATTTATTCCTGTGATGCAAAGCTGAATTTTCAGCATCATTACTCCAGTCTTTAGTATCACATGATCCTTCAGAAACCATTCTAATATGCTGATTTGCTGCTTAGTGTTGAAAACAGTTTTACATTTTTAATAGTTAAAATAATTAAAGTAATTAAAAAGAACAGCATTTATTTGAAATAGAAATCTTTTGTAACATTATAAAAGTCTTTACGTCACTGTTGATCAATTTAATGCATCATTGCAACACTAATAAAAATAATTCTGTGGTGAAGTAAATACTACAGAAAAACAAATGTTATTTCTACATTAAGTAATTTAGTTCACAAGAATTAAAAAAGAGTAAATTCTATATTAGTTCTCAATGTAAGCCTTTAGAAATTAAAGTTTGAACTTAGAAGTATATTTTACTTGGAATTGTTTGTTTACATTTTTAGAAGGATTCTCTGAGTAAATATAAAAGTTATGATCCCAAACCCATCAAAATGTAACCGGCCAATTATTTATTTCCTTTGCTAATTTTATATGTCACAATCTCCAGCTGGAGTGCCCATGAACTCCACCAGAGGGCACCCCTGACTCTTGCCACTCTACCCCGGATTTCATTTCCCATAACCTCTGCCTAGGAACTCATTATCACACTCACACCTGTTTCCCATCAGTGACACTATAAAAGATGCACATACATGCACTCACACTGCTGAGTATTGATAGCCTGTAACATCTTTGTGTTTTCCCATGTTTCCTAGTTCCGTGTTTTCTTGCCTTGCCTTGGTGTTTTTTTTGACCCTGGACTGTTTCCTTGTTTCTGATTGTTTGCTGCCTGCCCTGCCCTTCGCCTGTTTTGTGGATTACTCTTGTCTCTTCCTGGATTAATTGATTGTTTGCTGGTGTTTGACCCTGCCTGTAGTGATGGCGAGATGAAGCCGTATGAAGCATTGAAGCCTTTCATCCAAGTGGTTCACAAAAGGGTTAATTTCTCCTATTGGCTTGAAATGAATGGGGCTATCAAATATGTGTAAATCAAGTGTTTGCTCATAATAGGCAGGAGGGGCAATATTATTAGTGTAAAACTGGAAAGTGGCTGAGTTTAACAGGGCAGAGGACTGTGAATTTACAAGATTTTAACCCCTTCCTGAACCAGCCAGGCCAAGCAAGGCTTCTGACGTCATCAATGACATCATTGTGAAAATGTCATGAAAAATTAAGTAAATTATTTAGTGTTTTTTTCATTGAAGGGCGAGTAAATATTGATAGATTATAGATTATTTGAGTTTTATGTCTAAGTATAGATATTGTTTGAACCTATTTTTCCTGTAGTTCTACAGTGTGCTAACAATGGCAGATCGTGACATAAAACGACATGAAATTTGGGTCTAAAATGACATTTAAAATTGGGGGTTTACAGTTAGAGGGTAGAAAAATTTCATGCGGGTTATTTTCAAATTTGATAGAACATTATTTGGAGGTTTATTCTGCTTTCTAACCTTACTAAACCTCTATTAGTGAAAATAAAACATGCTTTTAGAGCCATATCCCAGTGCTGCAGATGAATGTTTAAAACAGTGACAAGAACATCACAGTGTTTCCTATTCATCCTTTGGGTCCGAACCATGGCATACACAGTCCACAACAAATGGACTCAATTACTAGCATCTTTCACCACTGCATTCTCATTCATCTGATTGTTAGCAGAGAGGCTGATGGTGAGCTCCTCCCCAGAGTCTTGCCAAATGAACACTAATGGCCGAGAGATCACGCTGTGGATGGGCTGCTAATGGTGATGGAGCTAGTGCAACGGCTGTCTTCCCCGCGATTCGATGTGAAAGCACCGAGTCTGGCTCCACTGTGCCTCTGCTCTGGTCAGGAACATTTGTCAATATTAAAGTGTTCATGAAGCACTTGTTGAAAGACTGAAGTTTGGCTGCCCTTGAAGCATTTATAACATCTTTTCACCCAATATGAACTTGACAAAGATGTAGCTTTTTGCCGACAGACAGCACAAAAACATAAGCCAAACTATAACCAGCTATTGATCGTATGTCATATTCTAATGAAGCAAATACAAAGACAAAAAAACAAACAAATTTAGAACAAACTGACTTTTCACTAAAATGTTCCAGCCAAACACTCTCGTGTAGCTATCATAGATGCTGATTACCATTTTAAAGCAATATGCTGGGTTCAGTACAAGTTTAAAGCTTGATTGACAACACTGAACAAAAATTAATTTCCAATTTTCCCTCCTTTTATTTAAAAAAGCTAAAATCTGGGTTACGGTGAGGCACTTACAATGGAACGAAATGGGGACAATGGTGCAGGTATGATGTCAGAACCTTGAAGACTGATTTGCCGCTGGTTCCTTTGAGATTTTTCTATGGGGCTTTTCAATTTATGAGTAAAATAAAGCTTGTGGTAAACATAACTTGATCACATAAACTGCACAAAATCACACCCCAAACTGTCTTATCTAGAAATACATGTTTTCAAAAATAAACATAACAGCTTCAAAATTTGTGTTTTCGGTATGGGTATGTACATTTTTTCCCCATAGGAAAATCTCAAAGGAACCAGCGGCGAATTAGTCTTCTGGGTTCTGATGTCATACCTGCACCACTCTATTTGTAAATATTAAAATACCATTTCAATAGCATAGCCACAAGAAGTAAATCATATGTGAATAATATATTAACATGACATCAGTGTGAAAACTTGCTTACTATTCAAATTTTCAATTCCATTGTCATGACAACATACCTCCTAAAACCCTTAAAACAACCATAAAAAGGACAAGAATAACTTTTCACATTTTATGAGAATAATTAATGTTATAAATCCTCCAAAAATGGGCCCCCCATTAGTTTCCATTCTAAGTGCCTCATAACCTTGCTTTTTACGATTGTTTTTAAAGAAAACCAGGGATGACTGAAAATTAAAGCTTCAGTGAAGATTCTGCTCGGAAAACTCGAATGCCACATCATTCGTTCATAACTATTAGCTCTGACCAATTACTGCTCGACACTTGGAGTATATAAGTACTGAACGTTCACTTTTATGTTCGCAGTTGATGGCGCTGATGTTCCTCTCCATCCTCTCCACCACCACCAGGTTCCCTGTCCATCCGACGGGGACAGGCTCCACGCCTGCCTTCATCTTCAGGCAGGACCAGCCGAATCCGCATTCCCAGGATTTGGACAAAGGACAGGGCCTACGTCAAAGAATTTTTCCATACAACTAGACTTGAATGATTGTAGCTTGCTACCATCTGTTAATTCTTTATGGACTTTATACACACCATACTGTTTAAAGGTCCTAAATCATGAAAATGTTCACAATTCACAACTTTCAAAAACGCTTTATGTATTTTTTGTCTTGTATGTTGTTAAACAACAGTACAGTTCATTGAACACACTGTACATCAGTCCCTCACAGCCTCATTTTCATTCCTGTCAAAAATTAAATATGGTGCTACTTTGATTTTATTAATAGTTTAATTTTTTTTTCAATAGTGACAAAAAAGTAACTCCAGAGGCCTTTTAATTATCAGATAAAATGCCCCACACAAAGCCTCATTAGCATCATTAGCCTCTCCATGTTGCCTGTAATATCACTAAGTAATATTCACTTGAACATGAGTTTGTGCTTGCAAACAATGTTCTCTCTCATTTCCTTTTTGACAGTAAGGTGTAGTGGTCCCTAGGGGATCCATCATTCAATGTGCATTTACCTCAGCATTAATTATGCATGTGTTTCCATTTGACCCAGCATGCACTGGGACCTCATACTGGGAAGTGTTGAACATAACTACGCAGGATTGAATGTCGATGGGTGTTTGAGATCTTGATGAAGGTATATATGTTCAGAAAGAATTCCATGAACTTTTGGTGGTCATAACTATTACCTGTACAAAAAAGAACAAAATGTAACAAATTAGGGTTGTTTGGATCATTAATTATTCAAGCCTCATTTGGTAAAGCCTCAACCTAATGTTGTTCATGAAGATTGATAGATCGACGCATTTTTCATTATTATTGATATTTTGACTGAAATATTTTACATGCAAATTATATGACTCATACTTAGACAAAGAGCAATAAAGCTCTTTCTGATTCTGATTCTGATTCTGACATGGATTACTTTTAAAAATTGGTCATGCCGCCGGACTGTTTAGGCTAACTGCTAAAAGATCAAATAGAAATATGTAATATAAGAAATATAAATACCAGTTACACCCCCTAAATTATCACTTCCCTTCATACGATATATAAACATATCTAAAACCTTGTTAATTTTTTTTAACTTTGCCCCATTGGCCAGAAAGTTTGAAGATCAGACAGTGAGTTTTGTCAGTATTTTGTAAAATAAACGTTAATTATATTGCATATGCTATTATGAAATTTTATTAAGTGTTGACCTCTCTGGGATACTTGATTCTGGTTGGTCATTTGAGAAATTCTGAGAACTTTAGTGTATTTGTGCATTAAATGAACATTGTATTTGGACAGACAAGGATGTGTTTAATATTTGTAAGACTGGGGCAAGTTGTCACATATTTGATATGTTACATAATTTGATATAACTCATTATTTGCAATATCTATTTGTTAAAATAATGTTTTGATATTTTTGTTAGTATTGCCTTTTACTTTCTTTGTTTTTATTCATGAATTTAGTTTTTCATAATTGTTTTACAGATTAAATTGTGCTGAATAGCCTGTTGACCTTAATCGGGTTAGACGCCATATTGAATTAAACACGGATGAAAATGAGGCTGTGAAGAATAAAATCTTTACAATGACACGCACTGTTTAAAGGTCCTAAATCACATAATTTAACAACTCACAACTTTTGTTTTTGGTGGGATGTTGTTTAACAACAGTACAATCCATTGAACGCACTGTACTTCAGTCCCTCACAGCATCGCTTTCATTCCTGTCAAAGATTAAATATGGTGCTTACGTGACTAAAGGTGATGATACACTGGGCAACTTTTTTGAGCAATGTTGCTTGGGCACTTTTTCATTGAGAATGGGCAACAAATTTCTATCTGGATACTTTAGATCATTCGTGGGCCCTGTGTCTCACTTGGTTGCCCATTGAAGCAATGTTGCCCTGCAAAATTGCTCAAAAAGTTGACCCGTGTATCATAGGCTTAAGGTCTGTTTAAGACAACTTACTTTATATAATGTGACCACATTATGCTCCGTTTTTGGGTATAAATGAGTTAAATGAATTGTATATAATTATTCAATTAATAGTTTTTGTAGCCAAGACTGTAGTATGTGCACATCCTGTTTTCTAGATATTCAGTATTGGTTTTTGAAAATATAGTAGTATAATCTACAACCCCAAAATCAACAAGGCGATGTATGTGCATGTCTTGTATACATACTCCATGTATTGGCTCATCTCATCTCCCAGTGCCAACGTCATTTGAACAGACCAATGAAACGTCTCCTTTCGCAGGCTGAAAACAAGTTCCGTGAAGAGGCTCGAAGAACATTGGACCCTCGCGAATCTAGTGGGCTAGTCAGCAGAAGCAGCAGACACAACTTTTACCAGGCTTGTGTTCATTTACCCGAGCTGTACGGTCTTCAGTCCACAGCAAAGTTGAGCAGAATTCAGCACCGGAGCTGTCCAGTCTCCGCGCCTCACAAACAACGCTGTTTGCGCGGCTGCGGAATATTTGTTTGACGGGGTTACACACTCTACACTGGCCGCCGCGATTACACACGCATAGCCTTCACTGACGAAAGCAAACCTTGAAATGACTGCTGGCAACGCGTGAGAAGAGCAGAAGAAATCGAGTCCCTAGTACCGGAGCACCATCCCATTTCCTTCAGGTTAGCCTTAGTTCTTTTCTAACTATAGATACTAACTAAATCAAGCCAGTTGGGATTTTTACAGTCCACATTCAACCTCAATTAGTAAATCTTGCAGGACACGGATTGTGGGCAACATGGAACATGCATTCAATTTGATGCAATTTACTGCGCATGGACGTAAATTTCACGAGACGAATCATTCATGCATCAGTTTTGTGTGGGTTTAGAAAAATACCCCGTCTATGCCACCCGATCTAGGTCAGTGCTGTTTGGATGAGAGCCATGCATCATATTGCATCATGTTCTACTGTGAGATGTAACGAGGCTGTTTGACAGGGAGCTGCCAGACTTTACGCAATAATTTTCTTACACTGACACTGAATGTTGCACGTTACGTATTTACAGTTTTGGATGTGCAGTGAAACGTTTCACACGATAACTTGTGCGTGGTGAAGTGTACACGCTCTTTGTGAGCAGCACTGCAGAGGTAAGTTTTTCTGGATCTTTGTAAGACCTTTGTGCATCACTTCTGACGTCACAGGCCAGGAGCCAGCAGGGTGTTATGTAGTCATTGAGGAGATGAAGTGAGCGGCCTGCATTCAGAGAATTTCACAGAACATCATTTAGATACATTTCCATAGATTTTATAGAATTTAAACGGATAGCCTTTTATTTTTTATTTTAACTGATTATTTATTTGTTTGTTTTAGATAGCAATATTTTAATCATTAATATTAATAATAAATCATATTATTTTTATTACTAAATGTAAAATTAATTATTGTAAGCATAATATTGTAAGCGTAATATTATTTCAGAAATGAAGAGCATTATTATGGTATTACAACCTGCATATTATTAAATAATACTAACATCGTCATCATCATCATCATCATCAACAACAACAACAATAACAACAATAATCATCATTAATATTGATAATTAATACTCTGATTTTAAATATTTTATATTACTAAATGTAACATTATTTAATAAATATTGTAAGTAATATTATTTCAGATTTAAGGAGCAATATAAATATTACAATATTACTACCTGCAAAAGAATAATAATAATAATAATAGTAATAATAATAAATTACATTATACTGGTACTACGTCTACTATACTATCAACAACAACAACAATTATAATTATATTATTATTATTATTAATTATTAATTTTCTATTATTATCATCATTAATTTCCTTAACAAGCTATTTCTACCTGATTAACCCATAACAATATGATTTGTTGATTTATTTAGGTTAATTCAGTGATGTTAAATAATATTTTTTGAATCTCTTGACTTGAATATCATCTATAATAATAATAATTTGTTATATGAATATAAAGTTGATTTAACCAGAGCTTGATGATAATAATGATGATAATAATAATGTATCTTTCTTCATGTAAGAAACTATATTATTGATAATGCAAATGCTAATGCTAACAATAGAGAACATAAAGAAAATAAAACTGGTCTAATCCAAACATATAGGTTAATAAGAGTGTACTGAATTTGAACTTTATGTACATTTGACCTTGTGAACTTTTTCCAAATCAGACTCTTGACAATCATATTCCATTCTTGGCCTTTCTAGTTCTGTATGTGCTTGCTATTCGCAATGGTTCAGTATTAGCATTGGTTCAGTTGATCTATTTGACTTAAACCTCCGCTATTAGCCCTGTCCGACTTCTTCAGGACCCTCCTCCACCTTTTGGTGCTCGGTTCTCTCCTGTCTGACCTCCTACCCACAATGCACCATGAGTGTCAGCTCTGGAACCCAGCAGACACTCTAGGTTCCCTCATCTCTCTCTCAGCTCTCATTTGGCGCTTTTCCACTGCGTCGAGCCGTACCGTGCCGTACCATGCAGTGGAAAAGCGCCAATTGTCACCTCCTCTCAGAAGAGTGCTTGGCACAGACTTTGTGCCTGACAGGAACTGAATGCCAACGTGGGGGTTCCTCTCTCTAGAGGCATTTGCATTCAAATTCCTCCACACTGCGACGCCTCCGTGCCCATAGGCCAGTGTGCGAGAGGAATCTCAACTCCCCATGCTCACAGTTGTCCAGTAAGGTCAGGCATTATGGGATGCGATGGCATATATGCGTTCATAAATGTTCCCAAAGCACACAAGCCCACATTGCACAGATTATGTGTTTTATCACTTTGTTGCTCATTAGCGTTTACAGAGAGCGTTGGCGATTTCATTTTTGAAGTTTGGCTGCTTATTTTTTTCGGTGGGTGTTTGTGATTCCAATCACTGGCAGAAGGTGGCCTTAGTGAACTCGTTAGTGTGATTAGTTCCAGGCCTTTGGGGATGGGATATTCACTTCAATGGGAAGCATTCCCATGGAAAAAAAGAATGCTTTGTCGCCGTCCTATTCACAGAGCAGTTCCCCACAGGAGCAGCGCATGAAAGGCAGGGTTTGTTGGGATTCAAGTCAGCGACAGCTTGACAGTGCGAAGCGGATTTGTCAAACATGGTATTAAAATAATATTACAGGGAAAAACAAAGGCTGGTGCACATGTAGGTGCAATGCATAACATTTATGTTTTCCTGTAGTAAATAAGTATAACTTCTGAAATGTTTCAATTATTGAAACTGTAGCTCACCACACTACAAGTTACTCATAATTTAAAGGGACAGTTCATCCAAAAAGGTCTATGTACATGTAGTTACCTTTGTGTTTCCGCAGGAATTTATTTATTCAGCAAAGGAGATATTTTTAAGAAAGTACAGGATTTTTTTCCAAATACGTTATTTTTAAATTGTTTGCGGACTGGAGCATCTCCTGAATTCATTAATGCGTTAGGATTAGTCAGATTCACGAATGATTCATTCTGACTGCCTTTCTGAACCAGCTCAGCATCTCTACATCTTTTGCTGCCTTTTGACAAAATATTTAGCTTACAAGATACTAATAAAAGCTATTATTCTTTCTTTTTCCTTCCTTTTTCTTTTTTTATCAACCGTGTTTGTTATTTAGATGTACAATGCCATGCAGAAAATCTATTTTTTAACTTCTTTATTTAAATGAACTTTCTAAACAAGCTGGTTCACTAAAATGAATCAAGTTTAATATATAAGAGGGAGAGTGAATATTTTAGGTGAGCAAGTTTGATTATTGCCTTGCCTTGCCTGGCCTTGTCTGCTGATTGTCATAAGGACAGGGAGAAAAATAATTTTGCAGAAAAATGTAATTGAATCGAAGACTTAGAAGAAGCAATGGTTAGCTTTATATGAAGTAAATGTACTAAAGCATATTCTCCTGAACATCTGTGCAGACTGATGCCTCACTCAGATTGATATTTAGACACCACAGTGTCCTCACATAAATTGCCTATAAACTCCAATTCACAGCATCACTTCATGAGATATGATTTCACACAGGACACTTATATGTCAACATGATATTGAAAACAAGCACCGATAATAACCAGTGCTTCTGAGGACGAATGTGATTTAAAGGGGTCATGAACTGCCTTTTTTATTATTTTGTACTGTTCTCTGAGGTCCACTTATAACATTATCAATATTTTTACATCAAAAAACACAATCATTTAGAAGTAATAGGCTATTTTCTGTCCTGTTTTGACCCCCCTCATCAGAACGCTCTGTTTGAATAGGCGTGGTTGATTGTAGACTTAGAAGTAAACGCCCACTGGTATGATTGGCTAACAGTTGTGTGTGTTTGACAGCCTACATCCTTCATAAATGGACGCTGCTGTGATTTAAGTTAAAAATGCATAAATATTCAGTACGATCTCTAATAACAGACAAAGCAATAGTGACCACGTAATAAAAAAAGTTACTCACACTTGTGTGGTGCGGCATTACTTTTGGATCCAATATATACGCACTGCATCGTCTTTTAGTTTCAATCTTTATGAAAATCCTGTGTTGAATTGTGCTTTGTTTGCAACTGAATCCACAGTAAAATGAAGTGAACAAAGGACCAAGTTCTTACTGACGCGGTCTGGATCTTAATTAAAAATAAAGTTCATCCACTCTTTTGTTGTGATCAGAAGGAAGGCA
>NW_015536497.1:2293226-2294248 GCF_001515605.1 Sinocyclocheilus anshuiensis | reverse complement strand
TATTTTCTGTCTTTTCTGTCCTGTTTTGACCCCCCTCATCAGAACGCTCTGTTTGAATAGGCGTGGTTGATAGAAGTAAACTTCTTCCACTCTTTCCTAATGTTGGGATCAGAAGGAAGGCAATGCAAAGATGAATACAATGTTTTTTTCACAACTTGGCACTGCACAGCATCTTGTTGTCTATAGAGCCATCTCTATCATTTGATTTCTGCTTAGACCTGCATTTGCCTCTCTCATTATTTACTAATGTATGAATCGTGGGCGGGGCTAAACAGGCAGTGATGTAGAAGCAGGCGTTGATCGTCTTCTGCCTGCGGAGGCGGTGTTTAGCCACACTATTACATCATAAAGTGGCACGTTCCACAACCTGTCATTTTGGCAGATTGGCATCAATAAAAGCTGTTTTTAGACTGTCTGTCTGTCTGTCTGTCTGTCTATCTATCTATCTATCTATCTATCCGTCTGTCTATCTATCTGGCTGTCTGTTTTTCTATATAAAAAGTAAAACTAACACACATTTCTGTTCTGTGACACGTTATATAAAAAATGAAAACACATATATATATATATATACACAAATTATTAAATTAAATTTCTGCTTAACTTCAGGACCATAATGTGATCAGCAGGATTTATTAAAATATGTATTTAATATCACCTAATTTTCCAGCGATTCTCAAACGATTCATATGAAGCAGTTCTAAGATTCAGTCTCTCTAAACCCCTCCTCTCCGTGAACATACTCTGCTCTGATTGGCTGTCGTACAGTGGAAAATAATTATTTTAACCACTGATTCTTTGCAGCCTAATCATTAGAAAATGAAAATAAAATGAATTTAATTTCTAGGGAAGTAACGATTCACTCAACTCACAATGTGATACGATTCACGATACTGATTTCACGATATGATTTTCTCACAATTTCTTTTTTACAAAATGAGATTTAAGACAAATGTGACCCTGGAGCACAAAACCAGTCTTAAGTCGCTGGGGTATATTTGTAGCAATAGCCAAAAATACAT
>NW_015536497.1:2220784-2287488 GCF_001515605.1 Sinocyclocheilus anshuiensis | reverse complement strand
GATTTCACGATATGATTTTTTCACGTTTTTTTTTTTTTTTTTTTAAACAAAATTAGATTTAAGACAAATTATAAACGAAAAGGTTGTCCTTTTATTATTTCTCAGACAAAATGCTGCTCATTTCTTTGTGAAATTGAAATATGGCAAATAACAAAACTAAATTGAAATTTTAAAACAAATCCCAAATCAAATAAATAAATAATACAAATGAAAGTAATCTCTCTGAAATCTCAAACTAAGGCTTTGCCTGTGCTCTGTTTAAAATTAGAGGCAACCGCTGCATTTTAATCACAAACCAAAAGATGCTGCAAACATGCTGCATGAGCAGTTTTTTTTTATTTAAATTAGATTGTATTTATAAATTAAAAATTTGAAACAAAAACAGAATGGTCTGACTTTGGTTTTGTGAAATTATGCTACATAAAACATATCTGAATGAAACAAACACAGCAGACGGGCTGAATGAGATGCAGATTCACTCTCTGACAGCAGGTGGCGCTTATGGAACAGCAGCGATACAGCGTTTCCTTGGTTGCAGTTGTAAACAAAGAAGTCCTGCCCTTATAAATATTATGCATTAAACAGAGGCAAGATGAAAAGAAAATACCATCTAAACTTTTCTGAAGACAGTTCTCCTCAGAGATACGTTCATAAACCCCCAACCCAAATGTATCGTTATTTGTTTAACATCTCAACCGACTTGAATTGTCACATATTTTTATCGATTTTCAACCGGCTCGCGGTGCATTGTTACATCCCTATCTTCTCGACATGATGATGAACAAGCTACAGTGTTTGAGGGCGGGTCAAGTTGTAGAACATAGGCGGGCATTATGCAAAGGTATTACCCCGTGGTGTGGGATTCGATTTACTGATGACTCATTTAGGGTGCTTTCACACTTGGTTCGATTGCTTGGTCCGAACCCGAGTTCGATTGCTCCCCCCTCCCCCTGCCCCCGCTGGACTGTGTTCACATTATATTATTTGGGTCCGAACCGCGGTTCGTTTGAGTCATCAAGCCAGCAGCTGTTTACCCCGTTGCTTAGTAACGATGGCGCAGGAGAAAACGGCAAAATGCGTAGCAAGGCTCTCTTCAATTTTATATTTATGTTTTTTAACCGTTGGTTTTGTTTCCAAAGCTTCAGTACATAACGGCACTTACGTCTGCCTTACGAATGTAATGCAAATGGTCTAAAGTACTCTGAAGGTGAACAGAAATGTGATATACAGCTCTCTGCTTGCAGCGCGTCAGTCACGCACGTCAAGAAAGTGAGTGAAACACACACAAACACACATTTTTATTAAATAATACGTCATTAATAGCGGTTCACTTCCGTGATTTGGTACGATTGCGTTCACATCAGCAGCGAACCGTACCGGAGTTCACTTGAACCGTACCCCAGACCACCCTTTTTAAGCAGACTCGGGTACACTTCGCGGGTGCGCACCCAAGTTCGGAAGACAGCGTTCACATCATCCAAACGTACCGAACTCTGACGTCAATCTAACCCGGGTGCGCACCAAAAGTGCTAGTGTGAAAGCACCCTTAGGCTGTTCAGAGTCGATTCTTTCTCTTGTGAGACAATAACTACTTATCGTGCACTTCCGACTTTACAACTTTGCAGTTTGTTTACATTCACATATAGCTACATAACACTGCATAAAAGGCAATATTCAAAATGGCATATTAGTGGCACTTTAAGAAAATAGTCAGAATCTGATTGTTTATTGGACGCTTTGCTTCCCAAACCATTTTATTTTTGTAATCTGATGTATTTTTGTCAGTCATAATACATCAATTTAATGTTCAGAATCTTTTCTTTTATCTGTAGGCCCGGCAACTGTATTTTTATAGCATACGCATTAAAAAATGAAAGTGCTTTACATTGGCATTATAAAGAGAGAGCATAAAAATCCATTTTAAAATCATTTATGAACATAAAAATGAATAATTAATGAAAAAGACAAAAAATAAAAAAAAAAGATAAAAAGTCTAGTACTCAGTCTAGTCATTATTTCCATTGAGTAATTTCTCTGTTTGGCAGTAATTGCTTCCCCTGCATCTGAAAGCATCGGCCGTCACTGGAATGAACATGTTATAATCTGTGTTTAGAGTTGGGATGCAGTGGGATTTCTAACCAGAAGTCATTTTTTATAAGGGTTTCACAAAGGGACTGGCTCAGACGTAATTACAGGGGTTCTGTAGCCCGAGAGATTCTCATCTTTTATTCTCCTGCGATGACCTCCATCTTCCTCTGTCTCCTGTCTCTGAGGATTCTTCATCCATCACTGTATAGTCACAGTTTTACGTCTGTGTCACAGTTCTAGCATCAGAGTGTTCACGCACACATATGTTCTGATGCATATTGCCTGCTGAAATCACCAGCTCTATGAACTGATTGTCTGGCTTCTATGCAATTTCCGCTCATCGGGTGTGCAGGTCTGCCGGGAAACAAAATTGCGTTTACACTTTCCCAGGCTGATGCAATGAGTGCTTCCAAAGGGGAACGCATGATTTCAGATTCACCTGTGAACATCACCAAAAATAACCTGTTGTTGGTTTTGTTGCATAAGCTGCCAACGTGGACCAGGCTTCATGCAGTGTAATGAGACTATTTGTTATTTACTATTTTGTAACAGTGTAACATTTTTCTAATATCAACCATCAATATTTTGGTAACATCAATTGAACACACAGGCCTTTTTCAAACACCCACATATGAAGGTTTGTGAAGTCTGATTCTAGTCAATCAGTTAGTTCAGTTTATTTACTGTAAATGAGTTCATCAGTTCCAAATAAATGAGTTATCAAACAAACAAATAAATGAAATTATAAATAAATGAAATGTAATAAATTATAAATAAAAAACACTTAATTTGATGCCGATTATGCTTTCTGATGAATAAAAAATATAGATGATTACATTAGAAAAGTAAGATTATTGTATTTTTATGTTATATTTAATACAAATTTTACAAAACAAAATTGAAATAAGTTAAATGCAACTAAAAATGCTGTTTTATTCTGTCCTCCTAAATGGGAATCCTGATTGTTTTTAGCTACTTAAAAAATATTAGTTGTTTGACAAGCTACAGTTTTAAAGTGTTTTATCCATTTGAACTGGATTGTGAAAAGTCGATATTTATGTTGGTATAGAAGCTTGTTTCTGCCATGAAAAAAAAAGTTGTATCTTTTTATCTCACAATTCTGACTTCTTTTCTCGCTATTCTGAGTTTATATCTTGCTCTTCTGAGTGATTAATTGTGAGATATATACTTGCAATTCTGAGAAAAAAAGTCGTGAGATATTATTCCACAATTTCGAGATATAAACACAAAATTCTGAGAAGAAAAGTCTGAATTGTAAGATAAACTCACAATTGCAAGAAAAAAGTTGAAAATGACTTTATTATTTATTTTTAATTGACTTAAAAAAAAAATCAGAATTGTGAGATAAAAAGCCGCAATTAACTTTCTGTGGCAGAAAAGGCTTCCATACATTGGTCATGTCTTTCGAAAAGGAAAGCAGTTTCAGAGATGGAGAAAGTTATTAAATTATGACGAATGATTCTGGGAAGACTGATGAAATGTGCACAATAAGACCACAACATGTATTAAATCAGAAAATAACAAAATATATAAATAAATTATAATAATTAATACATTTTAAAAATCACAGATTCTTTTGGTGCTAATCCATCGCATTTTCTTTGTTGTAGCAGTATACAAAATAATAAGATATTTAATACATACAATAATTTTACAAAACAATATTAAAATGAGTCAAATTCCAGCTAAATCACTTGTGATAGCTTTATTGGTGGTATCTGATGTAAATAAATATGTTTAAATATTGATTAATTCTGTCACCCTAATTGGGAATCCTGATTGTTTTCTGAAAGGTTGCCTGGCTGTAATTTAGAAACTTAAATTGTTTGTTTGACAAGGTACAGTTTTAAAGTAGCTTCCCCAATTTCTTTTTATTGACTTAAGAGAGAAGTAATGTTATTCTCAGACAGTAATATATGCAGTTTGCTGTCAGCTTTGAGATTGTGCCTAAAAGATACACATTAATTAGTTTGGTGACAAGACATTAAACAACACCTCCCTCAGCCAGCTGATGTGGCATCAATCAGAACACGCTGAGCTGGAACAGGGTAAAATACATCATACAGCCGGGGGTAATTACTGCAAAAACCTCTCTGTCACTCCCAGACCTTTGATGAGATGAGGCTCAGCACCGCCTCCTTGATTTCCCTCATAATTAAAGTTCATTCTCAGATGCTGCCTGTAGGGACATGCAATATTACAGAGTGGCTTGTTTAGGTGGGTACAGAGAAGAACGTGACGGGTCAGAGCTTGGGTTGATAGTTAAGAATAAATGAGGCAAGGAAATATCCACTGAAATTCAGAAGCATGCTGTGCTTTGCATTTAGAAGGCGAGAGAATGCCAAATGAAGCAGTTTCACACCATTACCCTGATTAAAGGCTGAACGGATGGAGCAAGCATTCAAGATTATCTGATGTCTGCTTTGGAGAAGCTAAATCACAGTTCTGTCATGACAACTCTCGGAGGGATTGGCATGGTTCAGCTGTGCCATGTGATAATGATGTCATTAGGTCAGATTGAGTTAGACCTATCGGACTGTGCCATCTAGAGTTTCATGCCAGAACTCTGTAATTCATGTCCAACACAAGAATGGAATGGAGCAAGCTAAATGCTTCAAATTCGTTTTTAGTGCATCATTCATGTGTTTTGAACAGGGTTGGAAAAAGTTCATAATTTGAGAATTGGCTCCCTTGCAATTGATGAGTGTGAATCTGAATTGAAATGGAAACAGAAAAAGGAATTTACATTATAGTAAAGTATGTACATTCAATTAATTTTTAATTATTTTAACGCAATTAATGCACCTGCCCCAGACCTATGTAGGTCATATTACATTTCATATACAGTTGATTGGCGACTGTTTTTGATCAATTTTGCCAACGAAAATGTTACCTATAAAGCCACTGCAGAACTGTTGTGTGTCTCTGAGCAACACAGCGGTGATTCGTTTCTGAATGAATCCACGTTTTGAACAAATCGAGTGAACCAATGATTCAATGGCCCATTCATAAGGAGAGCCATAATTACTTCATACCTGAATAAATCAGCCATTTGAACGAATTGAATCGAATGAATGACTCATTAGCTGTTTAGTTACTTTATAGTTACTTACACTATGTGTATCTGATATGAATAAAACATGTCGGCAAATTATATTTGAATGGATTGTTATTGCTGCTTCCATAGACATCCGTGTGAATTTTACAAACTCTAAATGTATTGTTTTACTAGGACTTATGTGTATTAAATGTCTGAAAACTAAAATAAACATTATGTGCTTAAAAACACTGCGATTATATGACAAGTACAGAGCGCGTCTCAGCGCCAGCCAAAGCGCGAAAGCAGTTTGAATTTGGCAGTTATGTGACGACACTGAACATTCTAAATCCCATATGTCGGACCGTACCGCTCAAACGGTTAAGACTGATGATCTGTGATGGCAGCAGACCAATACGAGACACACCAAGCCTTCCAGTGATCAATCATATGAGAGATCTGTGTGAAGAAAGCGCTAGCAAGGTGATTTGCAGCACATTTGCTGTGGTTCACAAAATCTGCTTAATCCAGCATGTGGGCGTATTTTGCCAGAGCAATGATTTAGAGCCAAAGTCGATAGAACATGTCTTGTTTTCAACCTTAATATTTGTTATGCAACAGGGTGCTAACTCCGACGCAGCAAACATGAGAACTGTCTCTCTTTACTCTATTAATATAATGTAGGATTTAAAGCTTAACCTGCTGAAAAGACCACCGTGAGTGATTGCATTGCCTGATATGATATAATAATGTCTTATGTTGAAAATAGCTTCTGCTGTGTTACTATATTGCAGCCATGGGTGTGCTGATGTCCAAGAAGCAGCAGGTGGAGAAGGTGCAGAAGTGCAGCGTGGTGGTGTCCGCATTTAAAGACAGTCTGAAGGACCGGGCGGCCCCAGCGGCTGCGGCAGAGACTGAAGAGGTCATAGCCGAGAACGGGGACGGATCTACTGATGGATCCCACCAGGCCAACAAAGAGCACACTGAACAGAAAGACAAGGACAGCAAACCAGGGTCATTACCAAATCAGCAGGCCTCAGCTCCACCCAGAGAGGAGCATAAGGCCAATCAGGAGGCTTGGGGGCGGCTCCGGGATGGGAAGGGGGTGGAGCCTGAGGATCTAAAGAAGGCACATCAGCTCACTCCTCCAACGTTTGTGCGGCCAAAGAGAGAGGTCAACGACGACCAACCGGTAGATGTGCCGCTTGGGCAAAGAGAGCAGGTAGTATGGCTAAAATAAAACATTAACATTTATTTTTGGTTCTCCTATATTCCTGCTCATCTGTCATCAGATGTGTGTTTACTGTAGAAGTATTTCTCTTTTACTTACGCACATATTTTTGTGCATATGGTAAGTTAAAGTTAAAAAGAAATAGTTATATATATTTTGAATTTTGGGATACATTATATATATCATTAAAGGGGTCATATGATGTTGCTAAAAAGAACATTATTTTGTGTATTTGGTGTAATGCAATGTTTTTATGCAGTTTAAGGTTAAAAAAACACATTATTTTCCACATAATGTACATTATTGTTTCTCCTCTATGCCCCGTCTTTCTGAAACGCGTCGATTTTTACAAAGCTCATCGTTCTGAAAAGTGAGGTGTGCTCTGATTGGCCAGCTATCCAGTGTGTTGTGATTGGCTGAATACCTCAAGCGTGTGACGGAAATGTTACGCCACTTACCATACTGTGTTTCCATGTGTCCCGGCACATCTCCACAACATGGCGGCGGCGGCAACAATACTACAGCGAGAATAAAAGTTACGCCTTCTTTCTTTGCATGAACATTTGGGCGGCGTTATGCAAATCTTCCTACACAGTGACGTAGACATGTGTGGGCATGTTTAAACGAGGCGTTTTAGGAGGACGTGGACAAGTCTTAACTTTTATAAAGAATATCTCTTTGGATTTGAGACTTTAGTCTTTGCAACTTTACAGATCTTCTTTATGCACCAAGAGCTTTTAACACTCCAAAGAGAAAGGAAAAATTTTAATCACATCATATGACCCCTTTAATATGTCATTATTCTTTGTTTTTTTAAATGTTTTATGAATTCATTTTATTTTCTTATGTCCCCTTGACCCTAAATACAGTAGAACAGGCGTTTTATAGAATGAATGAATGAATGAATGAATGAATGGATGGATAATTATCTAAAATATATTTATAATGGTAATTGACAACATAATTTATTTTATTTTATTCAATTTTTTTTTTACCTTTATTTATATAGCGCTTTTAACAATACATAATGTGTCAAAGCAACTGTACAGCATTAATTAGGAAAATATTGTGTCAATAATGCAAAATGATAATAGTAAACACTCAATTTTCAGTTAAAGGCAGTTCATCATTGAATTCAGTGATGTCATCATCCAGCTCAGTTCAGTTTAAATAGTCTCTGTGCAATCAAGTCGACGATATCGCTGGAAATGAAGTGTCCCCAACTAAGCAAGCCAGAGGCGACAGCAGCAAGGAACTAAAACTCCATCGGTGACAGAATGGAGAAAAAAAACTTGTGAGAAACCAGGCTCAGTGGGGGCGGGGGGGCAGCTCTCCTATGGCCAGACGAAACCAGCAGTTCAATTCCAGGCTGCAGCAGTGTCATAGAAAGGGACCTGATATTCAATAAGCCAAGCTTTATCATTTGTTTATCCGTATTACATCTGTTTTTTATTTGTTGAACATCAATTAAATTGTTACTCTTAAATTGGTTTGGACGTTTTTTGTATTTTCTAGTTCGAGGAACAGACACAGTCTCTATAGTGTGATATCTAGGTGAAAGAGTCTCTATGTGCTGAGAATTAACTGATTTCTGTGACGTGACTTATTATTATATTTTATTTTTATTTGTTTATTTTATTAAATGGACATTTTTTTATTTAATTGGTATTAACCATTTTTTGTTTAGTTTTATATTTATTTGGGGGAGTATACAGTATATTAAAAATTAGCATTATTATTTTTTTATTAAATATTTTATAAATTCATGTTATTTTATTATATCCCCTTAACCATTGGACAAGCTGTTTGGATAATTATCTAAAATGTTTATAATGTTTATAATTTATAATGGTAATCGACAGCATAATTAAATATTATAATTGTATTTTTTTATTAAATAGACAATTGTTAAAAAATATATTTTGCATTAACCGTTTTTGTTTAGTTTTATATTTATTTGAGGGAATATATATAAAAAAGTATCATTATTATTTTTTATTAAATATTTAATAAATTTATTTTATTTTATTATATTTTTATTTATTATAATTCTTCTTCTTATTATTATCATTATTATTATATTTTTTTATTAAATAAAAAATATTTTAAAGTAAAAATTTATTACATTTAATTAAGCAGGCAATTTTGGATTAAATTTGTTTATTTTTTTATTTATTTGGGGGAGTATGCTACATATTTAAATTGAAGGGGGTCTGAATACTTTCCGTACCCACTGTATGTATACATGGTAATTAATTTTTATATACTATATTTTTATATACTTATTATATTATATTTTTTATTTTTTATAATATTTTTATATTCTTCTGACTGTATTGGACACCAAGCCTCAAAAATTAGACATTATAGCAACAATCGTGAACTCCACACCTCTAGAACAACCTCTCTTAACCTTAACCTTCATATCTGGTTATTTACCTACAACTGCATGAGAATAACTTATACTAATACTAAAATATATACAAACTAGTCTGGCTTTCCTTCCAGCTAAAAGCAGAGGGGTGCTGTTGGAGGTTATCCTTTCATTCGGAGCTGAAACCTGCTCTGTGACGCATGTATGTGAGAAAATGTCAAGACTGTGAGTAAGGGAAGCTGTTCCCAGCTCAGCCTAAATGGCAGCTCAGGTTTGTTGAAAGTGCGTAGGCAGCAGGTATAGGCTGTGCTGGAAAAACCTGGCTGGGTGAGCTGCGCTGGCGTCTGGGATCAGTCCGAAATTAATTGGGGTCACTGAAGCTTGCGGCAATGGGGCCAGGCCTCATAACGAGCCACTCCACACAACTCCACTCATCAGAATGCTTTTGTTTACCTGCTGTCTCTCTCTCTCAGCAGATATAAAAGACATAAGAGCAGGCAGAATGAGATGCAGTTTAGCTAGTCTTTGTGAGTTATGTCTAGATGCATTTGCCGATGTTGAAATATGGTTCAGGAAAATTAATAAACAAACAGGCAGTACTGACATGAATGAAAAATTGAACAGCTGGTGAATATAATTGTGATAATGAAAATCTTTGCTTTTACTTTGGCAAAGGGGCATAAACTTTATCCTAGATTTTCTGAGGAGAAATAAAAATGAGGGAATTCTTTTGTCATACAGTATATAGAGTATAGAACTATAATAATACTTAGCATCAGATTATACGATTTTGGGAAGAATTTGATGAGAAAAGTTTGAGTTCATAGTCAAATTTCTAAGGTTTGCAGACTTTGTTATTTTGGCAAATCTAAGCACAGTTTGAGACAATGTTGAGATCTCTGCTGAGATACTTGTGAGATTACAGCAGTCTTGTGAGAAGGAAAATCTTAGAGAGCGGGAAGGTGTTACACAATGTGAAATGACGGTGTCATTTATTTAAAATGCATTTTTATAAAGACATCACAATTAATATTAAAGGGATAGTTCACCCCAAAATGAAAATTCTGTCATTAATTTCTCAGCCTCATGTCGTTCCAAACCCGTAAGACCTTCGTTCATCTTCGGAACACAAATTAAGATATTTTAAATGAAATCCGAGAGCTTTCTGACCCTGCATAAACAGCAACGCAACTGAAACGTTCCCAGACCCAGAAATGTAGTAAGGACATCGGTAAAATAGTCCATGTGACATCAGTGGCTCAACTTCAATTTTACGAAGCTACGAGAATACTTTTTGTGCGCAAAGAAAACAACGATGAACGAAGGTCTTACGGGTTTGGAACGACATGAGGGTGAGAAATTAATGACATAATTTTCATTTTGGAGTGAACTATCCCTTTAAGGTTTTTCGAAAATAATATTCCTGTCTTTAGGAATATATAGAATATATACTAAGCAAACTAAAGTAAATTGAATAACAAAATGTTTTTAGTTTTATCTTAAGTGAAAATTATATTTTCATATTATAGCTCATTTAGCTTTTGTTTATGGTAAAATTAAGTTATGAAAAGCCAAAAATATTATAATAACGTACATTTTGGTGTCCAAAGAAAATATGTGACCCTGGACCACAAAAGCAGTCTTAAGTCGCTGGGGTATATTTGTAGCAACAGCCAAAAATACATTGTATGGGTCAAAATGATTGATTTTTCTTTTATACCAAAAATCATTAGGATATTAAGTAAAGATCATGTTCCATGAAGATATTTTGTAAATTTCCTACCGTAAATATATTAAAACTTAATTTTTTATTTGTAATATGCATTGCTAAGAACTTAATTCGGATAACTTTAAAGGCGATTTTCTCAGTATTTAGATTTTTTTGCACCCTCAGATTTCAGATTTTCAAATATTGTCCTATCCTAACAAACCATGCATCAATGGGAAGCTTATTTATTCAGCTTTCAGATGATGTATAAATCTCAATTTCGAAAAATTGACACTTATGACTGGTTTTGTGGTCCAGGGTCACATATTTTAAATATGGTATGATTTTATATAAATCTTTTTAAACCTGTATGAATGTAATTTTTTTTTTGTCTTTGGGAAAATAAATATATTTTTTATTAATATTAAGGGAAAATGATGCTGAGAGTCAGATTCGGCTTCAGAGGCTCAGTGGCAAGGTGACGTCCTTTGGCTCTTCTGATCGTCCCGCTTCTAAATACAGCACCTCTCTCCCCCGCGCTCATATCACAATCCTCACCCTCCTCAGAGACACATGTCACAATCTGAAGAGCAAAGACTGAGTGTGTAGGGTGAATTTTTCATCTGGAATATCTGACAAGTGATTCCTGGTTTCCTAGTGCCACGATACTTAAAAAAGTGTGTGATAACCAAATTAACTAATTACTTGAAGTTGACTAGGCAGCAGTGATTCTGGAGGTAAAGCTCATTTTAATGCTTGGTTTCCATGTTCCAAGTCCTTCCCCTGCAGGTCTCTTTTCACATTGTAATATTTAGCTCTGATTGTACGATTGTATGATTGACTCTAGCACTAGCAGCAGTGGCACTGTAACCGTGAGTCATCAGCTCTCAAACCATCCCAACTCCTGTGGAGACTCTTGGGTCTGCACCAAAAGTCCTTGAAAATGATATAAACTTTGAACTACAGTTTTGTCTCCGCACGTTTCCAAGGCTTTAAAATGTCTGACCCTGAGCTGCATTAATGTGACAGGTTGTCAATAGTTATGTCCAGTCTCCACGGTCTGTCTCTAGACGGGCGGCGCTGCAGAGAGGAAGAGCAGCATGAAATAAGATGATGTAAAATGCAGTTCATTAGATAGTAGATTCTATCAGTGATTTGCCACATTTGTTAATCACTCATTACCTGTTGGAAGTTAACTAATTATAAAGTAGCAACAGTGTTATTTTAGTATTAAAAACAGTGTTATTTTATTATTTATATACTGCTATAGTATCTATTAAAATTGTATTTAATTTAGATTTAATTTGAATATTTTCAGTTTTCATTTTCATTTTAGTTTACGTTTTAGTAATCTTGTGAAATGATTTTATAATTTTTAGTTTTTAAAAATATTTCTATTTAGATTGTTTTTACATTATTATTTATTTCAGGATTTGATTTGAGTAATTTTGGTTCTTCAGATCTTCAAATCAATAATCTTATTTTTATTTCAGTTAGTTGCCACTGCAACATTTTTAATTTAATTACATTTTTAAAATGGTTACATTTTTTTATTTATATTTTATTTAAGCTTTAATTAAATTAATTCAGTTTAAAAATTTGTTTTAACATTTTGGATATAATTATTATTTATTATATATTATTAATTAGTAATTTGATCATTTGGATGGTTCATGAAACCATAAATGATTTGATAAAAAAAATAAAATAAAATCAAGTGATCGATTTAACTTCCCCTGTTGCATCTTTTTTAGTAATGAGATGTTTGGTCAAATTACTGCTGTACATTAATATTTTCCCAGATATATAAATCATGGAGTACAGTAGTCAACATTTGAAGTGGATCAAAAATGTTCATTAAAGTTGTCCTAACAAGAACGCATTTTGGTTTTAGGTTTTAGGACAACTTTGATGAAAGGTTTTGATCCACTTCAAATGTTGACTACTGTATTCTATTCTATTTTTTTTCTGTAAATTAATTTTAAATGTAATGCTGCTGCCACACTAAATGAACTAGGTTATTCATTCACAATCCCTCATGTTTTTTTTTTTTACTATAAAATATGCCTTTATTAGAATGATATAGTTATATATTTCAAAATATATTTTCCCCTTAAGTAGCTTCAATGTAGTCTACCTTTTGTTAGTAGCTTGTCTAATGCGTCAAAAGAGTAATGAAAGAAATGAATGAATGAATTAATCAATGCTTTAAATATAGTTTGGCAAGCTGCAGTTTCAAAGTAAATTTCTCAACAATAGTTACAGTAGTTTTAGATTGTTTGGACAGTAGACATCTATACTGTCTATACAATAGATTTACATTCTATCAGTTTATTATTCATAAAACTTTCAATAAATTTCGCTCCTGGGATCAGTAAAACATTCTCTTGTGCTGCATTCATCAAGCCAGCATGACCTCCACATATCATGACATGAAAGTGACCACATGCAGATTCAGCTGCACCATAGGAGACTTTAAATGAGCAGGGAATGTCAAGTGAGATTATTTCTATATTTGGTGACCTTTAGTGTAAAGCATTTAATGGAGGGAAGTATAGAAGTTTGATTGTTTGAGGTGTTAGCTTATTGACGAGTCTCCACACTTCCTGTCATGTGTCATTATGCATTTTCAATGGGCTGTATGGTCTTTCTTTCAGTGAATCAGTAAGAGTCTGGTTGCTATAAGTAAGGAATGATTTATCTGTTTTGCGTTCAGCCCATCAACGATGAGATATGCGAGGTGTGTGAGGTTTGGACGGCAGACGATCTGTTCCCCTGCCGGACGTGCACGCGGGTCTTCCACGATGGCTGTCTGCGGGAGATGGGCTACCTGAGCACTGAAGCCCTGCAGGAAATGAGAGAGACGGCCCACACCACCAGCGGCTGGAGCTGCTATTACTGCGTGAGTTCTCTCAAGCCTCTTTCATGAATACATACACACACAATCACATACAGACATATTTACAAGCACATTTCCAGTCACTGGCTGTGTGTAGTTGTTTCCTATAGTTATTACTGCACAGGAAATGTCTTTCAGTCTGTAACAAGGATCCGTTCTGCAGAAATGAGCAGCATATTTATATTTTTCTGTCTGGCTGTCTTAAAGAAATTACAGTGACCTGATTGTGACATGGATGGAGTCACTATGAACTCTCATTGTATGTAAAAGAATTCTGAAAATTCTTCTGAAACTTTTCAATGTATCATTGAACAGAAACAACAGTGTACAGGTTTTGAACTATACTATAATTTTACTATATGAGTAAAAAAAAAAAAAGACAGAATATCCATTTTTGGGAGAAGCATACCTTTAGAAAGTTTAGATTTCTATATCATAATCTGTTTTTCATTCCTGCTATGCATTTCTTAAAAGACAGTGTGAAACAATACATGTCTGTAACATGACATATTTCCGAGTGAAATATTCAAAGGGAGGTCATGTAGGATGGGCTACTAGGGGATATCTGTTAGATCATGCCTCCTCGCCAGAAATATCAGATCCAGCCTGGATGCCAGATGCTGTCAGAAAATGTCCATTTTGACTGGTAACAGAACAATTAGTCAGCAAAATTTTCTAATACCCAAAACCTGTTAACTGCAAGCCTTGTCTGGTACCCATAACCAGGGTTTTGTCTGATACTCAAAACTATATAAACAGTCTCTTATCAGCCGAGAAGTTGACTGAGCAAAGCCAGTGAAGAGCAGAAGCAGGAGACAAAGCGATAATGATCAAAAATGAGCAGAGTTTATTGAATAATTTTAGTTGCATACATGTTTCAGTGCACAGACTTGTGCCATAAGCCATAGCAATGGAAAATTACTGCTTCACAACAACGTCCCATGAGCCAAACCAAACTCGAGTGGAAACACAACTGGAACCGTTCCTTACCGGTCTTAGAACCATTCGGCCTGAGTGTGGAAAAGTGGCTGTGGATTCCTGTTGAAATGAATGGATTTTGCACATGAAAATTCACCAAACAATGGTATATCTGACCCCACCTATAGATACATCAGGAGAAGAGCAGAGTTATTTCAGAGACTCAATAAGACCAGGAACATGTGTGAAGTAAATATGTTCAAGTTTTGCTCTTCTTTTAATATCCTTATCCAGCAAAAATGCTGATAGAGTGATCAGATATATAGACCACTTCTTAGCTAGCATATATCCACAGATCCTTACCCTGTAGATCTCCTCCCAAAGGTCAGCGTGAAGATGAGCATGTCAAGATGATTGTGTTATGCTAGAGAGTCTGGGCTCTGTTCAGAGTGCTCTTTCTCCCGGCGTCAGAGAACTCTGGTACTAAAAGTGGGCTGTCAAAGCATATGAGCGTCTTTTAAAGTGAAGTAGAGCGCTTATCTCAGTCATGCAGGCTGCTGATGCTTAAATCATTTGTTGAGAGTGTAAGACATTTTTGAGGCTGCTGCTAGATGCACTCCAGCTAGACTTGCACCCTCAAATGGGTTGCATCCCATGCTGCATTCCAATCATTAACAGCTGTGGATACATCCCTCGAAACCATATGTGAAGCGTCGGGTTGTTGCTGAAATGTCTGGCATGTATTTCCTTAGAGGTTTAATTAATTAATTATGTGTCTGATTTTCTCACTTTGCCCTCGCTACAACCTAATCCACATGTATGCGTAAGCGTGAGTATGTCGAGGACTTGAGATGTTCAGACTGGGGATTACACTGTTGAATATTGCTTTCAAGGGACACTGATGTTTTGTTTCATGTAATACCATTCATTATTTTCAAGTGTATTTCAGTGCACTGGGACAAACTAAGGCTTAATGGGAAATGATAGCGGCATGGAGAACTCCAAGCATGAAATTCAGCAACACTAAGTGTTAGCGAGAAGACCGTGGTGGAAAATTAATTAAGAGTCCAGGCCAGGTTGTCAAACTAATTTTGGCACTTGCCGTCAAATGTGGGCTTCGCCATACAATAGAATCAGCACTGTGATTAGCCATGTGACAATTTAGATAATTACAGCCCTTACTCGTCCAAAAACAACAATAAAAGAGCTCAAACTGATATGACATGCACCTGGTGTGGAGATACGCTAATAAAGATGATGCCATGGATGAAAACAATGAAAACTGTGAGCTGAAGCAACATAGACACAGCCAATAAGGATAAGCTGTGTATTGTTTTGCTAGCTAGCTAGCTGTACTATTTATGTGAACATAATTAGGTGATTTTTCCCTCTTGTTCTGACATCTTTCAAGGTTTGTGGTTTGAAAATGTCTCCCAGCAGTGGTGCATTGTGCTGAAACTGTGGCGTTGTTTTCTCTGTCTGGTCTGCTTGTGTTCTTTACTCTGGTTTCATCTTTTGGATTTCCTGTGAAATTCAAATCTCTTGGAGTTTCAGCAAACATGAAGGCTTAAAGGGATAGTCCACCCAAAAATGAAAATTCTGTCATCATTTAGTCATCCTCGTGCTATTCCAAACCTGTATGACTTTCTTACGCTGCCTCTATAATCTGGAACTGGTTTGGTCAGGGCTGTACAGTGCAACAAAAAAACTGGTCTGTGCAATGAATAAATGTACTACAGTAGCACGTGTGCGATACAGTTTTGCATGTGTATATAGTAATAGTGTAGTAGTTTGTATATAGTAAAAGTTTAATAGTGTAATAGTTTTGGATTGTAACTATTGATAGTTTGGGTTGGATAGTTTACACCAAAAAAAAAAGTTGTTTTATAAGAGGAGTCATGGACTTTTTGCGACAGGTGGGATTCTGCTTATGGCACTTTTCAATCATTCCTTTGGTATCCGTATATGACAATTGAGTGTCGCATAACTCTAACTGAAATTCAATGACGTAAAGGCTCTAATGTGATTGGTTATCAAGACACACGTGATCCAAGTTGACCGTTATGCTTTCTCCAATAGTAAGTAATTAAAGACCCTCTCATCTCCCAATAGTAAGACAATCTCTGCAGCTACAGCGATAGCTGGATGTCTTTGTCCATATTAGGGATTTCCTAGAATGAGTTGTATTACTTCTGTGATGCATATGTGGAGTTTCTGTGCGAGGGCGCCCTCTAGCTTCCAGTATGACTGAAACAAACATTACATTACGTGTGTAATGTACACCCAACACCCTATTTTTTGGTAAAAAATAGGAAAGATAATACTTCTCTCTAAAGAAACAGGTTTTTTTTGTCTCTTAGTGGATGCATATGAATTATCGTCATTGATATCGTTATCGCAATAAATCAGAACATATCGTGATATAGTTTTAAGACCATATTGCCCATCCCTACTCATGCTTTCAAGTTAGAAATGGCCACTCCCGCTTTTACGTTAAAGACCCCCTGCTGTCACTGGTCATCACAAATGACATATTTAAACATTTTTCCCTTGAAAATAATTTCATTGTATTTTAAAATGCTTGAATGTAGCGCTACGTATGGATTCATGAATATGCAAATTAGTCCCCACCTCCACTCAGTTACACCAGCTCAGACACACTGTACTTTTACTCATTTAATGGAAGTAGTAAATGCTATACAATGGCAAGTGGCATTATTGGATGAATGGTTATTGGAGAGTGAATCTGTGAGGGAATTTATTCAAATTCTGAATTTAGAAAGGGCGTTTTTGAGACTGTCTTTGGTACACATCATTTTTAAGAAGAAAATGCACAGCAATGGTGAATTTGCACATGGATTGTCTTTAAGTATGTTAAAGTCACTAGACAGACATGTAAACCATTTTAAAAACTTGATTTCCACCACAAGGGTTTAAAAATGTAAAAATGTGGATAGCCAGTTGCTTTTTCAGGTGAGTTTGAAACTAGCTTAAAACTGGATACTGCACACTATTCATTTATTTAAAAAAAATAAAATAAAATAAACTTTTCTATTCTGAACCTAGCCCTACTGTCATGGTGGAATAAAGGTCACATTTACAGTTGTTTGGTGAATTTTTGCGGTCTTTTCAATAGGAATTTGAGTGATTGGGATTTTTGCTTGAAGGTAAAAGATTTTACATTGGGTTCAAGTTAGTCATGCAAATTCACAATGCTGACAAACAGAAAGCTGCTTGGTTTGCTTCATATATCGCTACACTAGAGGCAATAGACAATGGACATTTTTTTGCCCGTGAATGTACAAAAATGTACAAAAATACACACATCCCAACTGTCAACATCTGATTTAATGTTAATATTTCAACCAGTAGGTCAGTGAATTACTCAGGTAAATCACACATGCTTAATCTCTCTCTCTCTCTCTCTATAATAACTTCATTAATAACTGCATTAGTCTGCCATCAACGGCTCAAGCCTACGTTACTAGGACTACAATGACGTTTTGGAATTAGCAGTGGAGGCTTGGGATGAGATGCGTAAGAAATTAATCCTACACACGAGTGTTTTATGGACGAAAACTGGACGAATGTCCTGAAATAGCCTACAACATCTGAACAATGTCTTGAGGTGTGAAAACCGTAGTATAATGTAATTTATGAAATTTTGATTTAATGTCAATATTTCAACCAGTAGGTCAAGGTTTTGCTATTTTGCATTGTCAGTTAGCCCCAGCTGGTAGATGCTATAACTGCACCATTTTGTGGGTAAAAAGCAGTTTCTACATCTATGATCATTCATTCAAAAGTAGCCGTGTACTGGAATCATTGCAAGCAACCTATGAATCTGAAATGTTTAATTTTAATTTCATAACTTGGGACTGGACATGTTTTGGTGCCATCAGCCAATCTGTGTTGACATAATGTAATTTTCCTGCGGCTATATAGTCACATGGTGTTTACTGGCTCCAAAAAAAGCGACCATAACTGTGCACCCGTGAGCAAAGATAGCACACCTTCAAATCACATCTTTCCAGGGGATCAGAGAAACTACCACTGAGATGTGAACGCCAAACATTCGCATCTGTGTACCTGCAGAGTATGTTTGTGGCCTCAGAGACTACAATGAATCCCACCTCTTGCTAAGCATTGTTTATAGCATTTGTACCTCATTTTGGGGTCTCTGATCGATGTCTGTTGAGAATGGGTCGTGGAACACAACGGACATGAAATCCATTCTCATTTCAATGATCATCCTCTATAGTCACTGCTGACAGGAAATGGAGGTACCTCTGAGACGTACCCTTACCATCTGCTCTAGTGCCATTGTTCAGATGAGTTCTCATCAGGCTGAGGAAAGCTGATTGAAAATACAGCTACTAGGCTCTGAAGGCAGAGCTTGAGCCAGGAAAGAAATCTCGCTCTGAATTTGATATGAAAGGACAAGCTGTCATTTGATCCGTGAGAGCTTCTTCCTGCACCTCTTACACCTCAAACTCATTAGGTTTCCTTAAAAGCTGTGTTAGTCAGGTCGTTCATTACCTTTGGTTCAGAGATTGTTAGCCTTTTTAGAAAGATAAAGGGGGGAGAGAGAGATTGAAACACCTGCTGCTGGAGATAATTAATGTAACAGTGTTTTTAAGGCTCAGTCTGAAGGGCCCTGAGGCTTTATGCAGGATGTTTTTCTCATTAAGCCTTTTTTTCTTACATATTTTTACTAGAGTTGTCAGCTTAATGTGTTCATTTAGAATAATGATAAACAAATAAACAACTTTTTGTAATATCCATTCCATGATTTATTAATCTGCCACATGTTTTTTTAATGATGATTGGGGGCTTTTCTCTGTATGTGACTGGGATTATTAATCAGTAAATATTGTGAGTTTGAAAAAGGATTAAAAACTTTAATCGGTTGACAACTCTACTTTAATCAAACATCAACATTTCTGTGATTTATTCCATCTGAACAGTTTTTAGTTTAAATGATATATGTTTTGACACTGGATAATAGTGATCTGTGATTTTATTTTATGTTGAATATTTATCTCTGGGGATTATTGTAAAAATAATAATAATAATAATTTCAATCATCTCAATCATTCAATAATCAGGCATGTATATATCAAAAGTGTTATAAAAGTGTTTCTCTTTAACTCTTTAATCTATCCTTCATTAATTAGCTAAAATGTGCTAGAATGCATAAATATTAGAATCCATTAAAATACTAAATATTTGATTTAGTTTTTACATTGATGACAGACAATAAATAAGTAAATAAAATGGCACAGATGGCAGCTGGGATAGGCAGACAGCTTCTTGCCCCTAGGTCAACTTACCTTTTCATGATTTTCAATTTTGTGTGATCATTAAATTAGAAAATGATTCCCTTTATTCCTCTTAAAAATACAGTGGATTATGTATCATCATCCTGTTCATGCTAAACTCATTTCTAAATATCTTACATTTGAGTAGCAAATGCAAAATGCATCTTACTGGATTAGTATTGAAAATGGATTTCCTGTTGATACAGTTGTTTCAACGGTTAGTCCACAAGCAAGGAAGCAATGTAATCGAATATTCTCTTTAAAGTGAAGTGTCTGCTCTACCAGAACTGAAAGACTCTTCCTCTTCCTCCCTCAGGATAATGTGAACCTGCTGCTTACTGAAGAAGAGATGTACAGCCTCATTGAAACCTTCAAACAGTGCAAGATCATCCCAGGTGTTTCTCTCAGTCCCGTTTTAACAGCCTCTTCTAGATTCTGGTTTAAATATGTGCCTTTGTGCAGTAAATTAAGGAAGCTAATTAAAGGTTTACTAATTTATCACTTCAGTACTGTAATTAAGCCGGATCTGTTTCCATTGATTGATGATGCAGTAACTCCCCTCTCACAGAATCGTGCCTGGTGTCAGATGAACTCCTGCAGTACAGGCACTTTGTGACCAAGCAGCTCTTCGAAAGAGACTTGACCGATGAGGAGGAAGAGGAGGTTCTGGCCCAGTTTGCAGCTCTGGATCCAGACAAGAAGGGTCAGATTGAGTGGTCTGACTTCCTCTACCATGAGTCACTTTCAGTGCTGCAGAAATTCCGGACCGAGGTAATGTGGGACATGGACAAATTTAGCATGTTTGCATTATTGGAAAAGGTGCAATGACCAGATATTAAGGCATTTTATGTTTTATGACAGTCACTGAGGAAAAAGTACACATAAGACTCAAACTAATTGCGCAACGATTACAAGATTGTTCTCATCCCCATCTGAGGAGATTGAAATCTTTTGTAACATAAAATGTCTGTACTGTCACTTTTGATCAATTGTAGTGTTTTTGTGAAATAAAAGTAATTTCTTTGTTTCTTTATGTTTAACCATTTATTAACATTCACATTTATGAATGATATGAGTACACAATCCTTCCATCGAATAATCTAGCTCATTATCCTAACTGGCTAATTGGCTGTTTATGTTTGCCAGAAATACAGAAACACTTTCAAAATGCTAAATTATAATGAACAATCAACCATTCAGCTTAAAGCATTGTGGAAATGATTAGTTCCCCCTCCAAATACTAAATTATAATAAACAATCAACAATTCAACCAAAAGCATTGTGAAAATTAATTTTTTTTCTTTTTTCCAAAATTCTAAATTATAAAGAACAATCAGCCATTCAACCAAAAATATGGTGAAAATTATTATATATTTTTTTCAAAATGATAAACTATAATGAACAATCAGCCATTCAACCAAAAGCACTGTGAAAATTATTCTGTTTTTCCTCAATTCAGAATTCGCTGGTGAAAATCATAACAGCGAAGGAGAGGGATCGAGCACGGGCCGTATTTCAGAGTTTAGACCAGGACAAAGATGGGATCATTACTGCCGGAGAAGCCAGAAAAGCCCAAACCTCCTGGTTCCACAAGATTAACAAAGAATCACAGTCCTGCAGTGTCAGGTGAGCTGAATATACGAGAGTCATTGAGGCTAATTATAGTTAGCAGGACATTTCTGAATGATTCTCAATCACAGCCACTTGCATAATCAGCAATAAACTTCAGACACTTCAAACACTTGAAAATCATTTCAGGGACTCGTCCAATTTGCCTGGCCTCTGGGAGCAACAAATCAGATCAAGCTTGGCAGTTTTTATAGCCATGTCAAGCTGCCAATGCCTCTACGAGCTGCTAGCCAATGCTAACCGCCATCACTTTATTAGCATGCATCTCTTCTCATGAATTATGGGCTAACTTTGCATTCAAGAACTCTGCCGAGGAAGTATGAATAATTTAAGCAGTGCATTTGCTGACAGTTCTGACTCTGGGATTAATGCATAACGTAAATTAGATGATACAACTGGTGGGGGAGGTCATCTGTGGAAGGGAAAAGGAAAGTTTCTCAATGTCAGGCTAAAATCAGGGACAAGGACTGACTTTGACAGAACACTCTATGCCAGTCATATCATAATTCAGACCTCACTCTGAGAGCCCAAAAGTCAAAATGATGCATTTTTGCAGTGATTTGTGGGGTAAAATGGAGACAGGTACTTCCTACTGTCCTTCTGAATCCTTCATTCCTCAAGTACCATCACCCAGAAAGAAATATCACAAATGTGACTTCTGTAATATCTCAAATCTTCCTCCTAGATAGCAGTCAGGTTAAATGGGGAAGTTAAATGAAATCTTTCATTTATAATTAGTGCTGTCAAATCAATTCATCGCGATTAATCGTATCCAAAATAAAAGTCTGTGTTTACATAATTGTGACGAGTGGGGCAGGATAATGAGCGCCACCTGCACCAATCACCGGTCTCAAGTCCCACGGAGGAGCTCTGGAAGGATAAAAGGAGGAGCGACGACACACAAACACATATATTATGTAAACACAGACTTTTATTTTGAATGTGATTAATTGGTATTAATTGATTTGACAGCATTTTTTATAATAATTTATATATATATATATATATATATTTATATTTAAGTAAATTATGAGTAAAGTTAAGTAAATTATTAAGTAAATTATTAATAATGATATAATCAGAAATATAATCTGTATATACTATATACTGTATACTTGTACAGTATGTCAACAATTGTCTCATTTGTGTCTATTTATATTTCTCCTCATGAATTTTAGTAGAAACATCTGAGATAAAGTTGACACTTATGGAATTCTCATTTATGTTTCTTTTAAATTCATGAGCTATAAAGAAATATACTGGTAAATTGAAAAGTTTTAGAAATAAATCGCTCATGCTCATCAAGATGTCAAAAATGTTTTCGCAAAAATATAATAAAAACAGTCATATTCTGAAATATTATTACTGTAACTGTATTACTTTCAAATATATTTTAAAATGTAATTTATTCATGTGATGCAAAACTGAATTTTCAGCATCATTACTTGAAAATCCTTCAAAAATCATTATAATATGCTGCTTTGCTGCTCAAGAAAAATTTCTGATTATTTATCACAAATGTGACTTCTGTAATATCTCAAATCTTCCTCCTAGATAGCAGTCAGGTTAAATGGGGAAGTTAAATGAAATCTTTCATTTATAATTAGTGCTGTCAAATCAATTCATCGCGATTAATCGTATCCAAAATAAAAGTCTGTGTTTACATAATTGTGACGAGTGGGGCAGGATAATGAGCGCCACCTGCACCAATCACCGGTCTCAAGTCCCACGGAGGAGCTCTGGAAGGATAAAAGGAGGAGCGACGACAGTGAAAGACGAGAGAATACCAGGCCTGGATTTTATGTTGTTGTTGTTTTTTGCGGCAGTCGTCCGTGAGGGGCTGCCGCTTTTACTTTCGTTTTGTGCTGCTCAAGAAAAATTTCTGATTATTATCAATGTTGAAAACAGTTGTACTGCTTAATATTTCTGTGGAAACCATGGTACAGTTTTATTCTGGATACTTTGATGAATAGAAAGTTTAAAAGAACAGCATTTATTTGAAATAGAAATCTTTTGTTAACATTTTGTTTTTATTGTCACTTTTGATCAATTCAATGCAGTGATCTTTCAAAATAATTTCAAAATAATTGATTGAAAAAAAAAAATCTTACCCCAAATTTTTAAATGGAAATGTATACAGCAGGTCCGTGCACAGACATTTGGGGGGCAGTCATGTTCAGTGGGGGGTGGGGGGGGGGGGGGGTTCAAGAGGGGCACCTCAGCCAATGAGGGCAGAGGGGCATTGGCTCTAGCCACAGGGCCACCCCCCTGTGCATGGCCCTGGTATACAGTATATATTTTTATACAACATATTTTGATCGACTTAACATAATTGCAAATTCAATATTTGGACAGTCTTTTTTGACATCATCCTCCATGCTATTGTTTTTTTTCCACCAATCATCCCATCCTTTTCACCACTGCTAAATGTCCATTTGCCCTGCAGACTCATGGGATTGTGTTCCCCTTTGTTCAGTATGGGGTAAGTCATTCGATCTGCATGGGCCTTCCCTGGAAACATCTTACACCGTTCCCGGCCATCATCGTCATTATACTCATTATAATCATTATCACCTCAATTACTAAATATTCCATAATGGAGGCCAAGGAATCAGTGGCTAAAAATTTCAAAGCTAAATTGGGTAGTTTTTGACTGTAATGGCCGTTCTCTGTGGCTGTATTAAATGAGATCTTGCCCTCCTATTATCAAGATCAAAAAGAGGGGCTTTTGTTCCCCTCAGAGAAGCACTTAAGGATATTTTCAGTTTTAAGGGGCACAGCAGGTTAAATGAGTGCCTGAGTGCACGGGTGCATGGAGTTGTGGGTGTTTGTGTGTATGTTTGGCACATTTATGGCATGACTAAGCTCATTAAAATCAACTGAGGGCTTGAGATCAAAGCAGACAGTCTCGACTCTGAGTGGTCCCAGTTCTGGACGAGATGTTTGAGTCGCTGTTCAACACTCTGGTCATGGTTGCACTCAGTTTTGCTGCACATGTCATTGAACCTAAGTACAGGAATTTCTTGTTTCAAATCAGTTTATTTCAGTCAATGAAGTTTGTCAGATCATTTCAGTGTACTGAATGGCATGCGATGTCTGGACTTTGTGAGATGGAGAGTGTATATACATGGGCTGTGGGCCATTCAGAATTGAATTGAGAATGCATTTTGAATTCCAGTTAAAGTCCTGAATGCATGTTTCTGCTCATGAGTGAAATAGTTTTGTCTTGCCAGTGGTTGGGTATCATCTCTCAGGGCTCTGAGGTGTCATGAGAACAACAAATTAGAGTTTGAAAACCCAGAGACTGTAGAAGTGTCACCTGCTGTGAGCTGTACGGTAGTGTCTGTGTATCTGTGTGGAAGAGACTGAATGAAACAGCATGTGTTTCCACTTGCTTTCTTTATCTGTAGTATCAGCCATGTTGGTCCAATATCCGAGAGCAGTCCTGCCAGTTCCAGCAGTGAGAGAAGCAGAGATAAAGCCATGGAGAATGACAGCAGGTTGGTGTGTGTGTGTGTGTGTGTTCGCTTACAAACTACAAGTGTGTGGCACAGCCATACTAGAATGCTTACATTATGATCAACTCCCATTATTATGATTTTCAGATGGTGGAAAAAAATCACATAGGCTTACAATAAAGGAGGGATCTGAGCTATATAGGCACATCATAGGCACTGCCTAGAAACACCTTACCAACCACTCAGAAAACCATAGCAACCACCAATTTAGGAACCACCTAGAAATACCCTAACAACCATCCAGAACCATATCAACTGCTTAGCTACCACCTAGTAACAGCATAGAAACCATCCAGAACCCCATATTATCTACTTAGCTACCACCTAGCAATAACAGCATAGAAATCATCCAGAACACCATAGCAAACACCAATCAATCAACCAGAAAAAGGAAGTAACTATCTAGCATTGCCCTAGGCACCACCTAGAAACACACTAGCAACCATCCAAAACACCCTAATAACTTCTTAGCAACCACCTAGCAACAGCTTAGCAGCCACCCACCCAGAACAAACTAACAATCACCCAGAACACCCTAGAAACCACCCTGCAATGCCCTGTCAATCAACTCTCTAGTAAACACCTAGCGATACCCTAGCAACGACTTGGAACACCTTAGGCACTTCGTAGTAACATCCTAGAAACCATCAAAAACATCCTAGAAACTGCTTAGCAACTGCCTAGCATCAGCATATAAACCACCCAGAATGTCCTAGCAACCACCTAGCAATGCCACCGCTACAACACCCTAGGCACCACCTAGTAGAAACACCCTAGCAACTGCATAGAAACCACCTCTACCACCCAAGCAACCTCCTAACAATGCCCTGTGAATCAACAGCAACTGTAATCAACTAGCAATGCCCTTACAGCAACCTAGGACATCCTATTCACCACCTAGAAACACCCTACCAACCATACAAAATATCCCAGCAGCTGCTTAGCAACCACCCAGTAACAGCGTTGCAATCACTGTCTTGTATAACTCTGATAGTGCTGCCTCAGACTGGAACTCTCAAACTGGCCAATTTGGGTGGACAAAGTTTTCTAGAATTTTTGACAAAAATAGAAGATTTGAAATAGGCTGCGTTTATGCCATGTAATAATTACCGTAATTTCGAGATAACAGCATGTGACTTTCTTTGCAGCATTCTAAGTAGCACCTAAATGAATCTGCGGTGGTGAGGTGGTATAAGCAAAGTCTATAGAATACCCAAGACGTGTCACTCATGCAACGCTCAATATGGCCGCTCTATCGAACGAAGCCCTGCCTTCTGAATAAAAGAGCCAATCGCTAATCGGTAAAGTCAGCACATCACTGCAGCTGCTGTTAGAAGTCCCGGTTGCTATAGAAAGAGTCAGCGTTCTGAGACGTGAGCTCATTACTGTGCATGCGCACTGGCTGGTCTAGTCTGAAAAATAAGCTTTTTTAACGCTATTTGACCAAAAGAAACAACATTTATGAGACAGTTGTTGTCAGATTTCATTGGTGATTTCAAATATGAGATTTAATCGTAAGTTTGGTGAACAGTTTTGGAGAGTATGACGTTTCCCCATTCAAGGTATTTCAAAGATGGCCGCCGAGTGAAATAACTTGCCTTAAAGGGACTTTGGTACAAGTCAGAACTTCACGTATTGTCATCTCGAAATTACAGTAATCACGACATGGCATGAATGCAGCTATAGGTCAATATTTATAACAGATGTCAAGATTTGGCTTTTAATTTGTTAATTTTAATTTGTGGTTTAATAGTGGTTTTAACTGTCTGAGTTAACTCTATTTTATCATTACGTTTTCCAGACCGGTTACCTGGGACAACTTCCTGAGGGAGAGTGCTATCTACATCCTGGCCGCCAGGCCCAACAGCTCAGCCATGCACATCTGTTTGCCACTCTAACCACGGCCACATAGCCTGAGACTTCCAGAAGGGCTTTCTGGGTCCGGATTCACAAGAGAGCAGTGCTGAGGACTAAACCGAGAGTCACACAAGAGTCAAACGCAAACGAGTACGCCACCACACGCTAAGACTGTACAAGCCATCGACAGATTCTTCCTCTAACGACACAATCTAGCGTCACACTGACAAATTCAACGCTACTGAACAATAGCACATCTGTCACCACTTCTTGAGCTTTTACGAGCTTGTATGATTTCGATCGTTGTGACTCTGTTTCGATTAGAGAACCTGCTTTGAGAAACACTGTCACACATTAGCAAATTTACAGCACCACAGTGTTTGTGTAGTGTTTTTGATGTTAACGTGTTGTATCGTTTTTGAGTTGCGGCTCTAGCCAGATGAGTTGAGATTGATGGATCGATATGAGAGCAGTGGTTGAATCATTGCTGATCTAATTTCAGTCACCACAAAATATGAATATAATATAGTGGGCAACAACGGTGCCACACAGGAATCGAAGTGAGATACTATATATATATATATATATATATATATACAGTATATACTATATACAGTATATATACATATATATATATTATACGAAATATTGTATGTGTATTTATTCCCACATCTTCAGGGATGGATTATGGACCGGGACAAGGAGCTTCCAGACTGCCAGGGGCCTATAGCTATAAGACATGTGAAAACTAAGGAAATGTAAAATTGTTACTGACAGACAAATGCTACCTGTAATTAAGATACTGAAGTAAGTAAATGGGCATAAAATTTAATTTTCAGGCACTTGACAAATTGCATTTGCAAGTCAGAATTATGAGAAGTTTTCATACTGTATTTCTGAGTGAAACATGACATGCACTTAGAAAAAAGTAGGGTGGAATTTAATTTTATCTATGAGGACATGATTGGATTGTGAAATATGATCTTCATTTCTAAAACCTAGTGAGATGCCAACTTAGGCAGTATTTTATGGCACCATAGGCATGTTACCGACACAAAATCTGTTCTAAAATGTACAGGCAGCATAAATTAGCAAATCAACAGTGAACATTTTATAAAACATATTTGAATTAAATGTAAAAAAAGGATGATTTTACCCAACATTTGTATATTTTTATGATTTTAGAGTATTGATTTGTTAGCTTAGCAACATGTTAATTACAAACGCTGAAATTAATTGAGTTAGGTCTTATTATAATTATGATACTTTCTAAGAACATTGTCACTTTTAATAGTTATGATTCAGAACTAAAAACACAAAACTTACAAAAAAAAAAAAAAAAGATTTCATTAAAATTGATTATTTTACCCAATACTTGCTTGTGTGTATGGTTATTAGAGTATTGCATTTTTAGCTTAGGAACAGGCTAATTCCAAAGTACTTAAATTAATTGTGTCAAGTCAAAATAGTCATACAAGTCATACTTTTTAAGATATTCCATTGACTATCTTACCATTACCGTTGACTTACAATACTAAAATAATATACAAATAAAAATAATCGAATCTAATATCTAATTAAAATTAATTGCTTACTCAATATTTTTGTGTTCTGTGTTGAAATCAATTTTGAGTCAAGATTATGTATAATTATGCTTCTTTCTAAGATACCTCATTTGACTAATAAGTATGATTATTTCAGTGGTGATATAATATGAAAAACAATAAAAGAATTATAATTAAAGATCTCTGATCTGTTTTACCCAAATATTTGTTATATATATATTTTTATACCTGTTAGAGTATCCTGTTGTTAGCTTAGCATCCTGCTAATGCCAGACTCTGTTGAAATCAATTGTGAGTCATGTATATCCTGTGTGCTTCATTCAGTAATCATAGTTTCTATGAAAATCAATTCAGACTGGTCACTTTTAAGGTTTCACATCAGGGTTCTGTCTTAAAACAAAGCAGCTCACTAGGCTGATATTAAGTCTCACTTTTAAGTAGCAATTGTGGAATGTAAAGACACAATTACAATATATAAGATCTCATTTATATACATATTTTTAATCCCTGTGGAAAAGATAACAAAGCAGAACCTCTTGGGTCCATAATCCTTCCTTGCACACCCTGTGTCATGACTTGTTGTTTTATTTTTGATTTGATGTTTCTTTTAACTCACTAGTTTCAGAGTTATATTTTACTGGGTCTGTAAAAATGTAACACCTGTAGAAGTGACATTACTCAGTGTTTCGCTAAAACAGCTGATGCAAACATGCAATATTACAAAACACTCATTGAAATGCTCATTTAAAGGCAAGAGCCCTCAAAATGTTGATAATCAGGTTTAGAACTTACTGCTTAAAAAAAACAAAAAACGGACTCAGAGATCTTCCTTCCTTCCTTGTATATTCATGTTGAATTTGTTGAAAACACTTTCTAATATCTAAAACTTTTTTTATTCATAGGCGTAAATGATGCACACTCCTGTAAAATGGCACCTGGTTTTACACTCATTTATCAAACTGTATGAGGGGTATAAAACATATCCGCTCTTGTTTATATGGTCATATCAACTGTATTTGCTTAGGCTATAGTAAGTTTGTGTTGGATTGCTCAAGGCAATTATTTGATGGGACTGTGCAATACTCTGAGTTTGCTGGTAGTGCTGGAAATAAATGCATGATGTTAACTTCAAAAATTACACTCGAGTTGTGAGGGATCTGAGTCATTTACTGAGAACACAATCTCATCTATCTATCTATCTATCTATCTATCTATCTGTCTGTCTGTCTGTCTGTCTCTGTCTACAATAGCTTTCTCTCTGTCTCTGTGGCAGTCTATCTATTACAGAATGTTTATGGAACCACTGTAGCACCCTAAACAGTCTCACACCCTCGACTGAACGATTGGGACACAAATTACTTAGCTAATTTCACTTCCATATGTATGCTCTTTACTACAGGGAACTCAAAACACATTCACAATTTCGATCATGTGAAATGTCATTAAAAACTGTGATGTGTGATGCGATGCCATCCCTCATGATGTGCAGAGAATTTGTTGGAATGGAACAGCTGGAGATGATGATGGCCCTAATAAAAGTTCAGCTCAGAGCAGAAAGAGAAGTTGCAGTAGCAGGTGTGACAGACATGTCCCCTGGCAGGGAGCTTTTTACACATCTGTTAATGCACAGCGCCACTCCCATGGGACCTGTCCCGCATCTGACATTCTCTTGGAAATATCAGACTGCCATTTGGAACACTTTGAGCTTACCGTGCCTTAAAGTTTTTATTTGCATTACCCTGTACCGAGCCTTAAAGGGATAGTTCACCCAAAAATGAAAATTCTGTTATCATTTACTCACCCTCAGGTTATTCCAAACCTGTATGAGTTTCTTTTTTTTTCTCTGTTGAACGCAAAAGAAGATATTTTGAAGAATATGGGTAACCAAACAGTTGATGGTCCCCATTGACTTCCATGGTATGGAAAAAAAAAAATACTATGGAAGTCAATGGGGACCACCAATTTTTCTTTTTCTTTTTCTTTTTCAAAATATCTTTTGTGTTCAACAGAAGAAATAAACGTATACAGGGTTGAAACAACTTGAGGGTGAGTAAATGACAGGATTTTCATTTTTGGGTGAACTATCTCTTTAAGGTCGTAAGGTCAAACTAGTGCGTGACTAGAAATTATAGTCATTCAGACGAGCCGGAGCGCGGACTCAGGTCGAATGGAGCACTGTTGTGTCTGGATATTTAGATGTTTCACATTAAGTATTGTAAACTCATACTCATGCTGACTTTAGTCTGGAATCTGGCACCTGACAGCACCTTCCTGTGATTCTGAGGGAGGTTGTGTCATGAGCGGTGATCCATTGAGGTGAAGACGAATCAGCGTGGTAGATGGCATCACTCAACGGCTGCTCAGACGATGAGAAGGAGGAGAGTCTGGCAGGATGCCGAGCCTCATCACTCTGTGAGGTTGCACTCATCTGATGCTCTCATAGGCCAGCTTGGAATGTCAGTGGGTGAATTAGATTCAAGAGCGGAAGCCAATTTGTTGTTAGTGTAAATCCTAGTAAAGAGAAGAAAAATGTAAGCAGCTGTACACTTGTCATGCTTATTTTCGAAGGATTCTTGTGAAGATATAAATAAAGCATGAACTTTCAACATAACATCAGGTACAAAAGACCAAAAGGGTTCATTTAAAGTAGTCTAAAAAACACATCTGAGTTACAAATCAACAGAAAAACATATATTTTGTATATAATGTTTAAGAACGTTAGGCTTAATTTATGTCAGTTTCAATATTTTGTATTGTTTACGTGACAATTAAGCTTATTTTGCCCATATTTCTCATTACTGAATTGCAAAAAGAAAAAACAGTATACATATATATATATACATGTGTCATACACAAAATACTTGTAAACTATAGACCAAATGAATGAAGACCAAATTTGGTCTATAGTAAACTATAGACCGAATTAATGAAGCTAAGGTTAATTTAAGGCCAAAAGATTAAGATATTTTGCATTATTTTATGTCAGAGCTTATTTGGCCCACAGTTCTCATACATATACATATACATACATATAGTTTGAACACTAATTTAGTTTCACAAGATACTTTGTGGTCTAGGCTATAGCCTCACATCTTTGTCTCTATTTTTAAACCCACATTTCATGAAATATTCAACCAATTATTTTAGCATTTCAGCAATAATGCACTCTCGTGACCTCCTTTTGTCTAGACAAAACACAGTAATGCAGTAACCTCAGATATACTCCTCACCTTCACATGCTGGTCCTGAATTCAGTGCCACGGGGTTCTGTCTTTAATTCCCTTCTTTAGACAGAAGTATTCGACACCCCTTTCATATTATTTTTACCTTTATATTTTACCTTAAGAGTTTAATTAAACCATTTGCCATCCAAAACCATTGCATCAGTCAAGTTCATTAAAATCTGTTTTGCTATTGTATGACAAAAACAAAGAGAAGCAATTGGTATATTCTTAGGGAAAACCTAGGTTAACATCATAAATAATATAAGTAGTAGGCTACTGCAGATTCAGTAGTCCATGTCTAAAAGGAAGTCAGACTTAGACAGTGAGTCTGCAATTTCAATAGCAACAATCTGTTTTTGCTATTTGGCAACATTAATAAATAAAGTTGTTGTGCTTATGGGTATTGTCATTGAAGATGAATATGAATATGAAATGGAACTCTGGTTGAACTGCAACATTTTATACCTAAAAATGCTAGATTTCCTGACTTTGTGGGTTTGATCACACATATCTACCAGCCCCCCCCCCCTTTCCCCCAGTCTTGTGTATGATATGAGCAAAACTGTGTGCTGTCTAATAGGATGAACTTGACGGGGATCACAAATGCAGATTCTGATATTCAAATGTTGCCTTGTCAGATTTTAAGGCGCCACTCAACTCAGACGAGCACAGCAAAACCGTTGCAAAGCAAAATATCTTATACACTCTTGTTTTTGCACTGCGGTGTTCCTTTAATGCACTCAAAACACATTTTTATCGCTGAATGTTTAAGCGGGCGGGTGAGAAAGAGGAGAAGGATCGAGTGTGTGAGGTGAATGGTCTGCAACACTGGCGCTGACAGAGGGGAAATCAGCGTGGGAGTAATTGCACTTTGCATGACACACAATGAATCTGATGACACACTGTGACTGAGGAAAAGCATTAACAGCGAAAAACTCAGGTACGTGCACACTACCTGCACGCTCCACTTAAAATGATTGTTAATAAATGTACAAACACAACAAAGAGATCTCAAATAAAATGACAAATCAATTTAAATAGAGCGTGGGGGTACATTTAATTCCTGAGACCACCATCTCTTCTACGCTTTCGTTTGGAAAAGTGGAGGAGCGACGGCTTAATGTCTCCATCCAGTGGCGGTTAATAGACACTGCACATATTTCCATCGGCACATTTGGTGTCAAACGCGGTGAAAGCAAACAAAATGACCATACTTGGAAGAAAAAAATGTGTTAACTGCTGCACACTTACGAATTCACCATATAGGGTGTTCTATTACTACCTGCCTTCGTTTTATAAAGATTTAGCTTCCAAAATAGATAAGTAGCGGTGTCCCCCTAGCGTTTGTTTGTTGTAAGACATACGCATGCGCAGACAGCCCGCCGCTGCTGGCGCATGCCCAGTGGAGATGCAGTCCCCGGGGGGCGGAGTGGATGCGAGGATGTTGAGTTTGTGACGATAAGCAATGTAAATGAAAAAAAAAAACCCCAATGACGAAATAACTGTGATCCAGGACAAGTAGCGGTCGCGAATTCACACGGTACTGCGCAAAAGGCCATGTAAGTCTTGTCACATTAAAACTGTGCAACCGAAATTAGATTATTTCAAACATGAAAAAAATGGTGACACTTGCAGTCGATAAGAACGCCCGATGCGGCTAACTATATAACGTTGGCACTGCTACAGTGTGCGATAGCATGAGGTTGTTTATAATATTAATAACGGCGCTCGCATCGGTGCACAAAGCGATTGCAACTTTTTCACATTACTGTGAAGATGTGTATTAAAACTGAGATGACGTCTGCTGCCATTAAAAACAAATAGATCGGTTTGCATTAAATATCAGAACGATACTTGAAGCTGTTCGGGCTGTCAGACGTCCTTTGAGATCAAGTGACCTTGTAAGTAAGGTTTTCTAAAACCATGTGGAAAAAGACTAGTGTTGTCACGGTACCAAAATTTCAGTATTCGGTACCGTGATGCGTTCCTCCTCTTGAGGTCGCCACTGCTTTTACGAAGAGGTTGCCAGGTTTTCACAACAAAACCCGCCCAATCGCGTTTCGAGGGGTCCCCGTTAAAAATCGATAAAATACGCATGTTTTGGCGGGGTTCCTCTGGTAAAAATCGCATTCCAGGGGCTAAATATCACGTTAATGGGGTCGTTTTTCAACCCGCGGACATGAAAAACAACCCGCGGCAACAGTGTTAAAGCAGCCCAATTCCGCGGGAAAACTGCGGACTTGGCAACACTGGAAGAGGATATTTTTCTGATGGCGCATCAAGAACCGGTACTTAAGAAAACCTGGTACCGTAACGTTTTAATTTTTTTAGTACCGATTTGGTACCGAAATACCGGGTCTTTTGACAACACTAAAAAGACAGCTGTGGAAACTGTGCCTTGAGGTTATGAGGTCTCTAGCAATGAAACACGCAGTTAAATTAATGGAGCTGTCAACGCTTTCAAAATCTTGTTTTATTGAGTAACTTAAGCGTAAATTAGATTTACATAGTTTGAAAGAAATGTCAGTGCTTGAAGATAAATGACCTAAAACCCTTCGTATCAGTTTGGACTACGAACTACAAGGGTTGAGAGACTATTAAGTATGCAAATATTACAATAACCTGACGGCCAGCGATTCTAACTGTTAATTTAAATCAACTTAGATTAAAAAAAAAAAAATCTTTCTTTTATTAAGTGTTAAAATCCGAAAAGTCCTTGCACACCTTAAGACCCAACCACAAATTCATTCTTTCTTCTTGCAAAATGGGCCTGAACTATTAATGACTTACTGCAAATTTGATGTTTATAATTGCTTGAATTCATAAGCATATACAAAATAGTTGTTAAATAAAACTATCCAATAGAATGGGAATGTTCCTGTTTCAAATTTACAATCTGCAACTGACTAACGTTAGCAAGCAGTGCTGCCAACTTAGCAACTTCTTGCTAGATTTAGCAACTTTTCAGACCCCTTTAGTGATGTTTAACAAAATAGCAGAGCGACAAATCTATTGACTTCTTGGACAAACCTTATCTAGTTTCCGAGACTCATCTAGCAACATGCTTTAGCTACTTTCCATTGAAAGTATTTGGCAACAGTGTTAGCAAATATCAAATCATGGTTTTGCTGTGGCATTACCTAAATTGTCCTGTTTTAAAAGGCAAAAGAAAATTTCATCTCGTCAAACCATTTAATGGGGTCAGACTCATTGGAGTCTGTACTTTAAGTTGAATTAACTGCAAAAGAAAGCTTGTATAAAGAGTGAGTTCAAAATCATGCTGAACTTTCACAACTGTAGAGTCAGTTAAGTGAACACAGCTTGGAAATCCATGTAATCCACACATTTTGTTTTGTGTTACAGATCATTTTAAGCCCAGCCAGCTGGCCGCCCACCCCGTGTGACCTCTGGAAAGGCTTGTTAGGAGCACTATGGGGAACACAAGCAGTGAAAGGGCCGGCATGGGCCAGGAAAAGGCCCACAGAAGGGATAGTCGAGGAACCAAGGAAGGAGACCGTCCTAAAATCCTGATGGACAGCCCAGAGGATGCTGATATTTTTCATGGGGTGGACATCAAAGTGTGTGTTGGTTCACATTATCTGTTCATTTATGAAGAATAGGATGATAATGTGTTCTGTCTTTTCTTTTAGGCACCATTAGAAAAAGAGGAATTCATCGATTGGAGACCAGACCTGGAGACCAATGAAAAGGTTCTAATTCTAGATCGACCCACTGTATTTCGGTGGACAGGAGCTGGAAAGGAAGTCTATATTTCTGGCTCTTTTAATAATTGGAACAATAAGATTCCTTTGATAAGGAGGTATGTAAGAGTTAACATGAACGGAAACGATTACAACATTTTTCTTAATTGAAATGAAGTAAAATATGAAAATTAGAAGAAAAAAAATAAAAATTAAATTGAAGTAAAAATAAAATAAATAAATAAATAAATAAAAATAGATAAACCTAAATAGCATGGCTGTCAAGCAATTACATTTTTAAATCTCATTAATTACTTGATGTGCAGATGAGCTAATTAATCTTATACTACAGCGCTGTAGAATGCTTGAATCTGATTGGCTGACGGACGTTCTAAGGTGTGCAGTTATTTTCAGGGAAATGCACAGCTAAAGTAGTTCCAGTCAGGTTACATGTCCAGATCACTTCGCCATATGATTTCAGTTATTTCAAAGGTCCTTACAGCCTAAAATAGCAAAAGAACCAAAACCAACAGCGACACTGATCAAGCAAATAAATGTAGTAAACAATAAGATAAAAACGACAAATTATTTCCATGTTTTTGCTACAAAATTACGTTTTATTATGTACGGAAAGCACATACTCTATTTCTCCCACTCTCTCTCCCTTAGAAACATACACACGGACACATACACCCACACAGAAACGTGTTGTCAGCGCTGCTCTGATCATTTTATCAGTAAAATACTTCAGCAACTTAAAAGCTACATGACATTTCTCACTAATAACGGTGCTGAGATGAAGATGATGAACTTGCAGTTTCGCTGTTAGTAGAGATGCTGCTGCCGAACTCACAGAGGTAATTCACACACGCTCACTCTCTCTCTCTCTCTCTCTCTCTCTCTCTCTCTCTCTCTCTCTCTCCCTCTCTCTCTCTCATAACTTCATTAATAACTGCATTAGTCTGCTCCCATTTTTTCAACACAATGGCGGACTGATGACAGCTCACTCAGGGCGGGTCTAAGGTAAGACGCTAGTGTCAATCAACTATCGTGGGAGGGGCCTGTGCAGAACTACGTCATTCTGACAGGAATCTCAGAACAGCCTGATTTGAGAAAGGGGATTTTAAAATAGAGATAAAAAAAAAAACACTGGGTGGATTTTTATCATTATAGGATGGAAGTGTACACACACTTCCGATACACATTTATGTTCAAATAACTTGTAAAGTGAATTTTGCATCCGATGACCCCTTTAATGGCTCAAGCCTCCGTTACTAGGTCTAAAGTGATGTTTTGGAATTAGCAATGGAGGTGTGGGATGAGATGCGTTAGAAATTAATCCCACACACGAGCGTTTTAGGTACAAAAACCTGACGAATGTCTTGAAATACAACATCTGAACAATATTTGAGGCATGGTAACCATAGTATAAGCGGAATAATTGACTCTGGCCCGTTGAATTATTAGAAAATAATGCACATTTTAGCAATAGGGTGTGCATTATTTTGGAATTATTCAATGGCCCGTTGTCAATTATTCCTTACATATTAATCACTAATCAATCACACATCTGTTTGGGTTGAGAAATTACCTCCCAAAAGAAAATTTGAAGTCATTATTGTTATTTGTCACTTTAAATATGTTAATAATTTGAATGCATCATTATTTCCATAATTAATCGCACCTAATTAATGTGTTAAATTGACAGCCCAACGAAATAGTAATAAAAATAAATGAATAAAAATAATAAAAATGTTACTGAAATTAAAATGAAAACTGATAGTATAAAATGAAAGTTAATTTGAAAAAAAAAAAAAATGTTACTGAAATTAAAATGAAAACTCATAGTATAAAATAAAAGTTGATTTGAAATATTGATAAAAATATAATAGTATATAAATAATTCTAATGTAGCACTGGTACATAAGTCTTCTGCTAAAGTTATTCTACTGATATCTTTAAGATAAACCTCAAATCCAGGTCATTTAACATAAATGTACCTGTTGTGTACCTGTTTCTTCAACAGTCAAAACAACTTTGTGGCAATTGTGGATTTGCCTGAAGGTGAGCACCAGTATAAGTTTTTTGTGGATGGACAGTGGACACATGACCCAACAGAGGTAATAGAGTCATCAATCATCATCAGCCTCCATTAGTACTTTGAAACCAACACAACACTGACCTTTTCTTCTCTTTAGCCTGTGGTGACCAACCAGCTCGGCACAGTCAACAACTTCATCCAGGTGAAGAAGACAGACTTTGAGGTGTTCGATGCACTCATGGTGGATTCACAGAAATGCTCTGACATGTCAGGTTAACGCAACCAACCATCTTCTAATCTTCTTTACAGCCATTTAATTATAAGAAGCTGAAAATGATCTGCTACATAACTTAGGATTATGCAGAAGTGGATTGTCCAGTCAGTCATGGGTTGTTGTGACACATTGTTTTTATTGATTATAGACCTGTCCAGCTCTCCTCCTGGGCTGTATCATCAGGACGCTTATGTACCCAAACAGGAGGAGAAGTTCAAATCTCCACCCATTCTACCCCCTCATCTCCTACAGGTCATCCTCAATAAGGACACAGGCATCTCTGTGAGTATCTACAAAAGACATCGCATTCAGGCTGTGATTATGACAGGTTTGATTGTCATTTTATCATTTTATGAAATGAGTTGATTCCATACTGTACCATATCAGTTCCCCAATGCGCAAAATGCAGATGGAATTGTGGAATTAAGTTATAAAAATGGAATTTACTATAAAATGTGGAATGTCATAGAATTTATATATCAAAAGTAAGGTTTTATAGATAATAAAACAAATCTCACTATAAGTTCTACAACTACAAACCACCAAAATAAAAGTTTGGTTTAACTTAGAAAAAAATAATGATGAGAAATGTATTACTATGTAGTAAAATGTACTTCTTAAAATAATAATAGTAATAATAATAATAATAATGCAACTTTTATGAAATATCTCATAATCAAAAGTTTTTTTAACCCAGTTTATGTGCAAAAGTGCATTTGTGCAGCAGATTATTAAATCAAAGTGTCAAGTTGTATTAATTAATTTGCATTTAATAATACAGAATCTAGAAAAATCAAAACAGACAACAAAGAACTGAAGAAATTCCAATAAAATTGAATTTAGGGGAAAAATATTTATAGTTGTATTTCATTGGAAAATTGATAGAAAAGTATGTTAAACACAATTGTACTTTACTTAAGAATCGATACAACTTTAGAATCTATAATATTATGAACTTGTATAGTTCTGCTTTGCTCTAAAATATATAATCTATTATTTACTATTATTCTAATCTGTTATTATATAATGTATTCTATTAAATAATGCTGCTCTTTTATAGAGTAAAACTATAGAGTTATTATATATATCTATTTATAGAGTTATTCTTTTGAGTGGTTTGTTTTTAAGTGAATAGGTTGACTGGTTACCAATTGATCACAGTCATCTGATTCATTAGTGAATTGATTTAAATTTGCGTTATTTAAAATTTATATAAAAAAAGTCACAAAGTTTAGTTTGCCACAAAGTGGAAACACTTTTTTCCCTCCGCAATAAACTACCATTTTATATAAGCATAAATTAAAATCTATAAAATAAATCTGTCTGCATGACCCCTTTGGGGGCAGAGACACCCAGATTGGGAGCCCTAATCTAAATAGAATAATTGTTTTAAGTTTATTTTTACAATTATTACTTAGAGCGTTTCATTTGCATAATTACATTGTAAGGCCCAAAATAGATGCTGTCAATCGAAATGAGTTCAGGTTAATGGAAAGACGCTCTTGTTTCCTAACAGTGTGATCCAGCTTTGCTCCCTGAGCCCAATCACGTCATGCTTAATCACCTGTACGCTCTGTCCATTAAGGTAAGAAACCAACTTAAAGAGCTCTGTGAGATCAACTGCTATTGATTTCAAGTCTGTTCTGATGACTGTATCTCCTCCGGCTTTCTGACAGGACGGCGTAATGGTTCTGAGTGCCACACATCGGTATAAGAAGAAATATGTCACAACTGTGCTGTACAAGCCAATCTGAGAAACATGACCATTTCAACACTCAACGTACATGACCTCTGTCTAGCTTGGCTGTTTTATATAGTATGTATTACTGTAAATCGGGATGTACAGAGATGCGCTTTAGAGGTAAATCCCACCTTATTGGCTATAAACTAATCAGAAACATAGAAATAGCTTAGATTTACAGGACAGTTAAGCACATATCTACTCTTTTTGAGGTTGGTACACTTTTTAAACACTGTTCAAATCGACTGAATCTAAACCAATATAGGACATAGAAGGAAGAGATGTGTTGTTGAATGTGAAAAATTAGTGTAAATAGAGCTTGACATGTTTGTTTAATTTAGTGTTTAAATTATTAAATGTGTGTGTAGATACATTATAGATATATAATAGATATATTATTAGGTAGCATAATGACATTTCAGCCATTTATCGGTCAGAAAAAGGCCATTTACCAGCAGTTTGTGTTTGGGGCCAAATATATAAAAACTGAAGGGTTTAAGAAACTTTGTTTCACTCGAGAAACTAATCAACTTTTTCAATTCCATGAAAAAAGTTAATATTTTTAATCCATTGTTTTTATTTATTTATTTTTTATCTTCTGCATTTTTATTAGAACAGAACAAAATAAATATAGCAAAAGTCTTTACTTGATGTAACTCTTAATCTCTTAATTAAATATCACTTTGAATAAATGATTCACCCCATTTAAGTTTTGTTTTTAGTTTTGTTCCTTGGACATTATCGGTAAGCAGCATATTCAAAATTTCGGGACCTTCAAAAATATTGGAAAAACATCTTGATATTTTGAAATCATCAGGATATTATGTGCAGGTAGACCATGATATCGCCCTTGAATATTATTTAGTTGTGTTGGCATATAATAGTTGTCATGGATTTATCATTGTTTAAACCATATGAAAGCTGATAGAAGATCTCTTTTGAGTGCATGTGTTTCATCTGAATCATATGTAAAAGCAGGGGTCTGAAAAGTGTTAAAACCTAAGATTAAAGTATTTGGGCACTTCTGGTTGTCAAATGTTAGTAGAAGATGATAAACTACACCTGGGTGAACTGACTACATGCATCCACTAAAAATTACCTTGAAATCAGTTGATTAAAATTCGTTGTACTTGATATATACATGATATTGGTTCATAATACTAAAATTCATGCATTTTAACTGGTCGAGATGTATGGAAATACCTCAGGGCTGCCGTATATTATCTCTGTCCATGATGATTTTGAGAATTATAGTAATACCTCACAGGATCATCTTGACTTTGAAGGATTAGGCTTAATCTGTTATTGCGTAAACTGCTGGCTAAAGCTAACTGGCTAATAAGCAGGCTAACAATTAATAATAAAATACATTTATTTAATATAGCGCCTTTAAAAGTTGCTTTCTCAAGCTTTATATAAAAGCTTTACACAAAGGCAAATACAACAATATAAGACAATACACAGTAAATATAAACGATAGATAACAAAGAACAACAATAGAAAACTAATCAAATATAAGCAATCCTGAATAAAAATGTTTTAAGAGAAGTTTCAAAAATATCTAAAGAATTTGAATCCCTAATGTCAGCTGGGAGAGAATTCCACAGTTTTGGAGCATAAAACGAGAAGGCCCTGTCACCCCTAGAGCAAAGCCGTGTTTTAGGAACAGCTAAGAGACCCCGTTGAGAAGATTGTAAATTGCGATTTGGTGTGTAAGGTGTTAAAAGATCGGCCAGATACTGGGGAGCGAGATCATGCAGATACGGTACCTAATAGGGAGCTAATGTAACGTCTCCAAGATAGGGGTTATATGATCACCAACCCTAGCCCCAGTTAGAATTCTAGCTGCTGAATTCTGCTGGTATTGCAGTTTGTTAAGAGAGGATTTAGACACTCCAACAAGGAGAGCATTGCAGTAATCAATTTGTGAAAAAAAGAGTTAATCAATCTTTCAGCAACAGAAAAGGGCAACATAGGCCGAATGCGTGCAATATTTCTAAGATCAAAAAAGGAGGTCTTAACCGTGTTCTGTACAAAAGGCTCAAATGACAGGGTGGCATCAAAGATGACACCAAGATTTTTTAGTTTAGTTTGCAGCTCTAGGGCAACACCATCAACTGACAGATCTATGGAAGCAGCATTATGCAGTTGGTGGGGAGAGCCAAGGAACATTACTTCAGTTTTAGAGCTACTTAGACAGATAATTGGTAGACATCTACAACTTAATCTCAGAAATACAGTTGGAAAGATGAGAAACATCCACAAATTGACCAGGTTTAGAATGTATATAGATCCATCTGTGTGTCATCAGCATAGAAGTGATAGCTGCAGCTCTAGGGCAACACCATCAACTGACAGATCTATGGAAGCAGCATTATGCAGTTGGTGGGGAGAGCCAAGGAACATTACTTCAGTTTTAGAGCTACTTAGACAGATAATTGGTAGACATCTACAACTTAATCTCAGAAATACAGTTGGAAAGATGAGAAACATCCACAAATTGACCAGGTTTAGAATGTATACAAATCTGTGAGTCATCAGCATAGAAGTGATAGCTGAGGTTAAGGGATCTTAATAGCTGAACAAGAGGGTAGATATAGATGCTAAAGAGCAAGAGACCAAGAAGTGAGCCCTGTGGGACACCAGTAGAAACAGGACCCACCTCAGATCTGTAACCATCCATAAAAACAAACTGACTGTGATCCGTAAAATAAGACCTAAACCAGTCTAGGGCAGTCCCAGATACACCAAAGACAGTTTCCAGTAGGTTAAGTAAAAGCAAATGGTCAACAGTGTCAAAGGCTGAACTAAGATCAAGTAGGATGAGAATCGACAGAGAGCCAGAATCAGAAGCTAATAGTAAGTCATTAATAACTTTAACCAAGGCTGTTTCAGTGCTATGCAGTTTCCTAAACCCAGATTGAAGGGGCTCAAACAGATTATTAACCATTAAATGGTCATGAAATTGAGACGTAACAACACCCTCCAAAATTTTAGCTATAAATGGAAGATGTGAAATTGGACAAAAGTTGCAGAGATTGTTCAAATCACGGTTTTGCTTTTTTAATACAGGTGTGACAGCAGCAGTTTTAAGTGGTTTTGGCACAACACCAGGGGACAAGGAATCATTTATTATTGTGAGAACAGCAGGGCACAAGTAAACAAAACAAGATTTAAATAAACTAGAAGGCAAGGGATCAAGTATGCAAGTGGAAGCTTTCATACGAGATACCTGTGCACAAAGAAACTCAGAATTAACTAAGAAAAAAATAGAAAAGGGTGTACCAGAAAAACGCCACTCACGCTCCAGTTTGTGACATTCCACCTTTGAATGCAAATCATCATTATACCAGGGAGCTGTATGTACAAAAGAGACATTGCGTGTTTTAATAGGAGCAAATATGTCCAAATTGGCAGCAAGGTATTGTTACAAAAAAAAAAAAAAGTATGCTCAGAGGAGACAGAAGACAAACCATCTAAGCAAGAGATAATCTTTTAGCAAAAACAGAAGGGTCAATTGATTTCCATTTACGGAAAGAGACAGTACGTGGAACAGGCCTTGAAGGATATGGTACCTCCAAGTTAAAAAAAAGATAGTTGAATGATCAGAAAGACCAACATCTACAGCAGAGAAATTTGACACAAAATCATAATTTGCCATAACTAAATCTAGCAAATGACCTTTACAATGTGTAGGAACATTCACAAATTGTGTAAGGTTAAAACAGTCCAACAGAGATAAAAAGTCCTTGGCCATAGAGCAGTCTTTATGATCAACATGTATGTTGAAATCACCAATAATCAGAATTATTTCAAATTTAACAGTCAGCAAATCAGAAAGCTCTGACATAAATTCTGCATTTGAGTTTGGAGGTCTATAAATTGTAGCAATAGCAGCAGCATTTATCAACAATTTATCATGTTTCTCCACAGATGCTGTCAATCACAATGTTATGAAATGCAAAAATGCTAGTCCACCCAAGACCACTCATACAACATGTCCAACACATACAAGCCAGGAAAGAAGGTGCAGTATAGGTGCAACACGTCTTGCCCTACTTAGAGTATCACGTTGTTAGATTACAGAAAAAGTGAGAACAATTTGTTATTACTCAGTAGTTACTCATGGTATTACACAGTCATATGAAGGCTTAAGAAAATGACAACCATAAAGTGCTCTGGAACATTAGCACAAGAAATGGATATAAAATACTTATTTTTAGGTCACTGATGAAGCAGGTTGTACAGTACAGACAGGTCTGTCTACAATATAGGTGTATTTCAGAAATTAAAATTACAGTTTAAAAATCACACTAATGGTTTTATGATCAATGGTGCCAATGCAAAACATCCAGCCAGGCCATGTGAATGTTGCATTATTCATTCTAAGTTGTGTTGTGTAAGTTTTATGTCTTAACTGCTGTAAAGAGACTTTTTTGGAAAAAATGATGTGGCTTAAAAATAATACTAATACTAATAATAACAATAATAATAATTAAATGTTGTCAATAAATAGAATCATAATCCTAAAAAACAATGTATATCTCGTATGCAAGACATTAAAATAAATAAATAAATAATACAATAAATAAATAAATACATTTACAAAAGGTTCTATTTGTAACATTAGTTAAACCAACAATGAAATACACATTTGATGCATTTATTAATGTTGGTTAATTTAATTTAATTATTTACAAGTTGTATCTATTAATATTTTTAAATATTTATTCATCTTTGTCAAATAAAGTTAATAAAAGTACAATTGTTAATTGCTAGTTCATGTTTGTTAACAAATGTATTGCTCATAGTTAATGCTATGCATGAAATGATTTTAACTACTAAAAATTTAATACAATCAATTAATAAAGAAATACATTAAGCAATTTAAATAAAAAAAAAAGAAAAAAGTTTGTGTATGTTGCAAAATATATACTAGAATATTTGTCTCCAAATTATATATTTAGCTTCAAGCGCATAAGCATAGCTTTTATATTAAAAGGTTGTTAAAATAATGAGAAATACCTTATAAATGTAGTCAAATGTATCCAAACTTTTGACTGGTAGTGTGTCATTAAATAATGTATTTTTGATTCATATGCTGTAAAACGTTTCTTTTACAAACAATCAATACTTTGTGCTCATGGTAAAAAAAAAAAAAAAAATCCATGTCACACTCGATCTGTTGGTTGAATGCTTTCACTTCTTTTATCCGATGAATCTTGCTTTTGGGATATTTCAAATATTGTTCAAAAATATTGTTCCTCACCACTATACATGATTTATACACAGCATTTTTGGGACCAGTGTATATAGATGAAAAAAAATTAACTTAAATGATTTTAGCAAATGGCTGCAATATAACAAAGAGTGAAAAATTGAAGGGGGTCTGAATACTTTCCGTACCCACTGTATATAGATGTCTGAATATAGATGTCCTTGTCCTCTATTTTCTAAGAACCGAAGACAACGGACAAACTGTAGCCCTAATTATTCAATAAAGACTGCTTGAGGTTTAACGGCTAATCTGGACACATTGCAACACATTCTAAGGCCAAAAAGGCATGCAATGGTTGTTTTGAAAGGCCCTAGAGAAGAAACAACTGCAGACGTCAAAGATCAGCAGGAATGTTTGGATTCCTGAACATTCAAACATTTTGTTTCCAGACGTTTTAAATTATGGTTCTTGCAATGCTGTACTGCAGGTCAAATTTGCAGAAGTGAAAGTGTTTGCCAAGGACATAATGTACTTGTAGACATTTGTGAGTCATTTAAAGTTCATATTTTTTGAGGTCTCACTTGAGGATTTAAAATCAGTTTAGTAGGTCAGTGGATGAACCGTATGTCGGTCAATGTCTAGATAACTGGTAAAATTCCTGTTTAGATTTTGCTTGCTGTTTCTTTTTAGCAGTCTTTAAAGAAATTTCTTCAGATATATTTAGTGGACTTTGAGTTCTTTTGTGAACAAGATTAACAAGTTCTCAGGTTCCTTCTTAAAGGGATAGTTCACCCAAAAATGTTTATCTGGAGCGCGTACACACCTCACGCACCGGATGCCGTGCGCGCGCTCAAAGCAGTTGGACATAGTGTTGTATTAGATGTAAAAAATGATATAAATACTGTTTGGTTTCTCGCACAAACCGATCGTTTCGTGTCTTAGGAAATCAATATGTCGTCACGAGCCGCATGGTTTAATTTGGATTTGTCTGTGCATATTTTTTTTACTCTCATAGATTTTGTTACCATTGCCATGCATTATACGACTGATAGACTGCAACGGCTGGACTTAAAAATTATAATTTGTGTTCTACTGAAGAAACAAAGTCACCTACATCTTGGATGCCCTGGGGGTAAGCAGATAAACATCAAATTTTCATTTTTGGGTGAACTATCCCTTTAAATATTCTAATTTAAAAGTTAACCACTAGGAGACGCTATAATCAACTTTACCCACATGTTTTAAGTACTGTTTACAATCTGATGCAATATTTAGGCCTACACTGAAGAAAATAATGTACATAGTCATTTCATTTAATCAAAGTAATGATTAATGTAAACAAAGATTCTATTAAAGGTCTGATTTAATTGTTTATACTTGCAAAAACAAAAATGACAAATATATTTTAAACTAAACAAAATTCTAAACTAACTTATATTATGTTTATATTTAAATTGTGTGGAAGAAAGCAGCAGTTAACCAGTCTGATTTCTGATTATTATTGAAAATACAGCTGAGGCTGTTTTTGTAATTGAGTGAAGATTCTTGAGAACTTGGAGGGAAGTATGCTTGAGTTCATGTTGACAGTAACATGTCATGAACTCATTTAACATTTGTTTGGAGTTATTCTCCCATAAGACATCTGCTTAGAAAAGCAGAATTCTTAGAAAATTCTTCTGTCCGGAGGGGGAAAATCATAAATCTCTAAATGAGCTGACAGACTGTGGTATGTTTTTCTTTTCTTTGAAGATTTATGAGTGCTAGTTACAATCAGTAGTTGATTTAAATATGTTGATTACGATACCAAAATCTATGCAACTTTCTCAGAACAGTTTGAATAATAATAATAATAATAAAAAAATCTAAACGAATACCTTCTTTAATATTGCAAGATGGTGCAAAAATATCAATATTAGGTTAGGATCACTTCAAAAAATTAAACGTATACTTTAACATCTCAGTTTGAAAATAATTGTTATGAGTCATTCTGTTGGTATGTTCCACTTTATTGACATTATAAACTTGGTTTGATTATATGCAAGCTTGCATAGTACCCGATTTTATACCATTTAGCATGCATTAGCATACTGTCCAGAATTAAATGTCCTGACCTTAAAAAGAATTTGAATTTATGAATAACCTTTCTAACTGCGTCAGTGGCATTCCAAAGCAGGGCGAACAGACAGAATATAGAATTGAAACCATGCCATAACAAAAGGAGAAGGTGAGGCAAATATATCAGAGAGGAAAAATGCGTTCCCTAGCAACCGTCTCTGACTCATGTGACTCTCCTTCAGTTTGGCCATGGGCAAGTATGACAAAGTCCTTGCTTTGTATATATAATATGGTATTTATTGATCAATTGAATGCATCCTAGCAGAATAAAAGTATTAATTTATTTAAAAAATGTATTTAAAAAAATGTATTATCAATTATTTTTAAAGTAATTTTTATCTCTCTGTCTAAAATAGATGTATATATACACTGCATATATACTGCATAAATGCATAATTTTCTTAAGTTCTAAAAAATGATAGTTACAATATATATAGTAACTGTATTGTTTTTTTTATTAATCTCTCTCTCGCTCTCTCTCTTCTAAAAAGCGATAGTAATTAGACTACACACACACACACACACACACACACGTTAAAAATGATTATACTTTTTTTGTCATTTTGATTTCATAATTAAAAATTTTATTAATTTTAAATAAGCAAAATTTAATTATAAAATATATTTTATAAAATATGAAAGTTATTGTATTTATGTATGTACAGTACTGCACAAGACTGGAATGGGCTACAAGACCATCAGCAAGAAGCTTGATGAGAAGGAGACAACTGTTGGTGCGACTATTCGGAAATGGAAGAAGTACAAAACAACCATCAATCGGCCTCGGTCTGGAGCTCCGTGCAAGATCTTGCCTCATGGAGTAAGGATGATCATGAGAAAGGTGAGGGATCAGCCCCGAACTACATGGGAGGAGCTTGTTAATGATCTTAAGGCAGTTGGGACCACAGTCACCAAGCAAAACATTGGTAACACACTACGCCGCAATGGACTGAAGTCCTGCAGTGCCCGCAAGGTCCCCCTGCCCAAGAAGGCACATGTACAGGCCCGTTTAAAGTTTCTAAATCTAAATGATTCAGAGAAGGCTTGGGAGAAAGCACTGTGGTCAGATGAGACCAAAATTGAGCTCTTCCTATAGAATATCTGTGGAGGGAGCTGAAACTTCGAGTTTCCAAACGACAGCCAAGAAACCTTAAGGATTTAGAGAGGATCTGTAAAGAGGAGTGGATCAAAATCCCTCCTGAGATGTGTGCAAACCTGGTGACCAACTACAAAAAACGTCTTACCTCTGTGCTTGCCATCAAGGGTTTCTGCACCAAATACTAAGTCATGTTTTGCTTGGGGATCAAATACTTATTTCACTCACTGAAATGCAAATCAATTTCTAACCTTTATATAATGTGTTTTTTTCTGGATTTTTTTGTTTATATTCTGTCTCTATATGTTAAAATAAATCTACCATACAAATGACAGACCCTTAATTTCTTTGTAAGTGGGCAAACTTCAACAAAATCAGCTGGGGATCAAATAAATATTTTCCCCACTAATAAAAATATAAAAAGTTAAAATAGTAATTGTGTGTGTGCATGCATGTATGTATGTATGTATGTATATATATATATATATATATATATATATATGCTAAAAATCATTATACGTTCAGATACACTTTTAGATGTTTTTGTCATTTTTATTTTAAATCATTTTAATTTATAAATTAATAATTGTATTAATTATATAATATAAATTATTTGTTAGATAGAGATAGATTGCAGGGTGTGTTTAAGCAACGCATTGACAATTTTTGGCATGCATTGATAACTGCATGTTTGTTTGGTTCAGTCATTGGGGTTTCAATAATTCCTCAACTTCTAGGTCTTTTAACATGACACATTTTATGTTATAGGGTCATATAATACATTACCTCCTACATTAAAGAACATATAGCTTACAGGACATACTAACAAAAACAGCTTGCTTTCACTGTTCCTTTCCACTTCCCCTCTCCCTCTCCTTTCCCGTTTGCATCCATGACAACAAAGCCCCCAATTCCCCTGTGCTATCAAGTTACTGCACCAAAAACATGAGAGTGTCTCTTCTTTTCGTAGAAATTCCTAAAGCACAGAGAGGCCTCATTCAGGGAATCACATTTGCCACAGACAAAAGCTCTGGCGCTGGGCCAGAAACCTTTGGGGAATTCAGCTAAACCTAGGGAACAACAACATCCAGCATGTACAAAATGTACATGTATAAAAATGCAAGCTGGTTTGGAGGGGAGACACCTTTGAATTACATAAATCACTTCAGATGACAAGGGAGAGGAACAGTATGTATGACAAACTCACACACAAGGACATTCCAGTCTGATTGCTTCATTCACTTAAATCAGAGTTCAGGGAGGCAGAGAATGGAGAGAGGCTTTCCCTGACATGCCTGTTGTACCTTGGGACTAAAAAATGAAAATTATTGTTTTAAAAAAAGACATTGAATGTAATGGTTGAATGAGAAATTTGTATGTGAAAATTGTATGCGATCATGTCTTACAGATAGTATACACATATTTCCCATTCTTACAGTTCATCTGTTTGCTTCATTTCACCATACAGTAGTCCCTGGTGTGGGAAAACATGCCATACTTCATATTTCATCATGAGGCCTGATGATGGCTGATGCCTGTCAAAGATCTCAATTACACACGATGAGAGCAGATGAGATGTCTGTAGGTATAGGAATGCACTCTGTTCTCAGTCATGAGGCCAGCTGCTGCTCACACATCATTATGTGAATCATATCATACTCAGAGACTTAGCATAAGAGCACGAGGTTACAGAGAGAAATAACAGATAGTGCTAGATATTCCCGCCAAAATCCACAAATCTCTATATTTCTGTGTTCAGTGATGAGCAGTCTTACTATTAGTCTGTAAAGTTATTTCATGTCTCTTATGCTTGCCAAGACTGCATTTATTTGATCAAAAATACAGTAAAAACAGTAATATTGTGAAATATTATTACTATCTCAAATAACTGTTTTCTACTTGAATATGTTTTAAAATGTAATTTATTCTTGTGATTTCAAAGCTGAATTTTCAGCATCATTACTCCAGTCTTTAGTGTCACATGATCCTTCAGAAATCATTCTAATATACTGATCTGCTGCTCAAGAAACATTTCTGATTATTATCAATGTTGAAAACAGTTGTGCCGCTTCATATTTTTGTGGAAACTGTGATACAATTTTTTTCAGGATTCTTTGATGAATATAATAGAACAAAGGATCGAATGCATCCTTTGCTGGATAAAGGTAATATATATATATATATATATATACACAGTATGTGACCCTGGACAACAAAACCAAATAAGGGTAAATTTTTCTAAATTGAGATTTATGCATCATCTGAAAGCTGAATAAATAGGCTTTCCATTGATGTATGGTTTGTTAGGATAGGACAATATTTGGCCGAGATACAACTATTTAAAAATCTAGAATCTGAGGGTGCAAAAAAATCAAAATATTGAGAAAATCACCTTTAAAGTTGTCCAAATGAAGTTCTTAGCAACGCATATTACTAATCAAAAATAAAGTTTTAATATATTTACAGCTATATTTACAGCTACAGCTAATATATTTACAGGAAATTTACAAAATATCTTCATGGAACATGATCTTTACTTAATATCCAAATGATTTTTGGCATAAAAGAAAAATCAATAATTTTGACCCATACAATGTATTTTTGGCTATTGCTACAAATATACCCCAACAGTTTTGTGGTCCAGGGTCACACACACACACACACACATATATATATATATATATATATACTGTATATCAAAAGATTTGAAATTGAAACTTGCTATCCCTTTATCATTTATTTTGCAACTCTTTTGAACGTTTTATCATCTTGATGAAAAACCAAAATGGTTAATCTATGGCATTGCTGTGAAAGAGTGTATATGCCCATAACTGAAAACACCCATATAAAGGCTTGGGTTTGGGAGCAGAATGAGCCAGTTGTAGATGCAGGTGGTTTGGGAGGAGAACAGGCTTGTTTTTGACATCATTACAAACATAAACTGATTAAGGGGGAGACACGTCGGAAACACATCAGTCAATTCAGATGACAAGGGAGAGGTATGAATGACAAACTCTCAGGTACAAGGACATTCCATTGTGTTCGCCTCACTGCACGGGGCTGAACCAATCACAAGTACTCGTCATGAAATCACAGCTGGAGTTGTGGGAGGTGGAGAAGATAGAGGCGTTCCCTGCCTTATACTCGCTGGAACTCGATTCACCCCATTCAAGCACGAAACCTTTCACTCGAATGCTGGCGGTATCTTTTTACACAATACAGCTTCAGTCTGGGTGGCTTCACCCTCACAATGATTCCCCTGTCACTGTTTTCAAGCATGCAGGACAGGAAAGAAGGAAGACTCGTGTGAAAGCCATTTTCAGCTTCTCGGTTTCTACTTAGGTGGTCCGTATGGATACCACAGATAGTACCCATGCATATAGGGAATACAAAGGGATTTTTTTTATTAGCTTTTAATATAATTTATTTATTTTTTGTTACATGAAGCACATATGATATGCATGCTTACAAGTCATGAAAACAAAATAATAGATTTTTTTTTCTTATGAAGTGCAAAAAGTCACAAACTTTTTTTTTTTTTTATATTCAGATCTATTGGATATGTATCTCCAGTTTCTCCATTATATGTGGGTAAATAAATGGGTACTATGGTGACTAACATTTGTTTTCTCCCATGCTAAAACACAATCCCAGTATATGGCATGTTGTCCTGTCTAAGAACTGTCTTCCATATAATGAGAGGTGACTGGTTGTAGGTAAAAATGCTAGTTGTGCCACCACTCATGAAGACCAGCGGGACCTGAGTAAAACCTATAATTCTCTAAGAATGAGTCACATCATTTAATGAATTACAATTGTAAGTGAAATTACCATGCGCTACTCATTCTTTAAAAAGTGCAAAATTATTTATTGTTTCTTTCTAGCTTTAAAATAGATTTGGAATCAGATTAGATGTATTTATTTATTGCTTACATTAAATTTCAATAATATGTTATATGTTTTAATATGAACTTAGCATGGTGTTATAATATTTTATATTTTGTATATGATTATTATTATTAATATTTATTTTCATTATAATTCATCATTGTTTTCAACCCCCCCCCCCCCCCCCCCAGGTTACAATAAGATTTATTTATTTATTTGACTATTTAAAAAAAAATGCTTCTATTTTTCTTTTTTTCTTCTTCTTATTTAATATAGCAAAAAATAATTTGATTGGAAATTAACCATAAACAATTATTGCGGATCAGACACACATCAGGTTTATAGGCGACAGGAAATTAAGCTCACAGTTACAAGAACTTAGGACATTAAGTGAATGACCTCTACGGAATTGCCACTGAGGACTTTGTGATAACAAATTGCAAAATATGAGGACAGGGAGCTTTTTTTTTTTTTATAATGACTTTTATCCGTTCACAGGGCAATTGCTTAATTTCGCATTTTTATATTTCCAAAATGTATATGGGTGGGCCCTAACTCCCGCATGCCCAATAAGAAGGCTATACTATAGAGAATTGAGTTGCCCCCTTTAGCACAAGACCCCCTGAGAACGGCCCTGTCTGTGCACTGTGCTAACAGACTTGAAGACAGGCCCTTTGTGAAGGGATTTCATTACATATAGTGTTTTCATTACACTGTTCCCTTCAAGAGACTCAGGAGTCCCTAGAAATATTACCATGCACCTTTCTCTCCATTATCTATGCTGTCAGTATAAGAGACTGCTACTTGTGTTCAAGGGGTGAAATGAGGTTGTTCCCAGATAGAACAGGTTAGCTTCTTACATCATTAAACTTGTGAACCGGTTTTCATAAGAGACACTCTGAGCTAAAGGGACAGGTTTGTGTGACAGACTCTCACGCCTACAGTGTTCCAGTGTGTTCGTCTCACTCCTCTGGGCTGGACAAATCACAAAAAAAACCTCAAACTCACGAAATCAAGGCTGGAGCTGAGGTGGAGAACAGAGAGGGGTGTTAACCTCCTTACGCTCGTGTCAGTCAGTGCATGAAACTTCTGATTCCAGTGCCTGTGGTATTTAGTTTCTCAGTATTGCCTCAGCACAGAACATGTAGGAGAGGAAGGAATGTGAATGAGGGAAGACTCATGGCAGAGGTATTCTCAGGACGTCCATTGCTTAACAGGGCCATATGCAGGCTCATGCAACCCTTACAGAATTGACTCATGGCAAATATGTGACGAGACATGCATGACTGACAGTTTAATATAAGCAATTTTAACTGAAAAACATTGCAAAAATAGGGCGGTACCCTAAAGCTACAACGGAAATTTTGTACCTTATTTATCCCTAAATGGTACATATTACTACATTAAAGATACATATCAACACTTCAAAAGTGCAAATGAAAACATTTTGAAAGGGTATCACACCAGTGAAAGTTTTTTATCTTTTTTTCTGAGTGTACAAAAACATAAAAAAATAAAAAAATAAATGAAAAATAGAAAATAATAAAAATTAATTATTATTAAAACTATTAGCTATTAATTATTAAAATTAATTAAAAAATTGTAATTAAAACTTCAAAATTTGTCGAAAAATTGTAATGCATGCAACTATACATTTTTTTCTAATTTTTAAAGTGAATTATCTTATAATTTAGAATGAAAATACAGTATATTACTCATCAAAACAATACAGTATGTGTACTTTTACAGTAAAACTATATTTTTTTGTAAGTAAAAAGTATGGGTCACTCTGCGGAAATTTGTAAATGGATATTTCCAGTAGACCTTGCATGACACATCTATAATTAAATTGAGTTTTTATAAGTATTTTTATAAGTATTTTTATAATTAAATTGAGTTATGAGTTTTTCACATTATGGTGCTTTGTGTTATGTTATTTTAATTGTTTAGTTAATGTTTATCGCATTATTTTTGTGTTGTATACTGAGTTATATTGCATTTTTTTGTTTGGGTGGGTAATGCTGGATACATTCTTGATGAGTTAAAAGTTCAAGGGTCATACGTCCTTCCATTTCACCACTTGTGTTATTACTGTGGTTAAAAGACAGGTTTTATTAACATCCTATCAGTTAATATATATGTATATAAAATGCAAAATATGCATGCACTAACATCCTAGTCACCATATTTTTAACGAGTGACTTTTTATTGATTAATTATTATTTTCTTTTTTTTTGTAATGACAGCTGCCATTTGTTTACTATGTTAAACATACAGTAACTATTTTTTTTCTTGTCTAAACCCCAACAACATTCTTTCAACTTTAAATCTACTATAAACTCTCACCTCATCCCTAAGGCAATGAATGCATTAGAATGTTTGTCCAGAAACTTATATTAGAATCTTGATGGCTTCTAATATACAGTAAAGTACATTTATAGAAAACTGTAAATTGTAATCATATTTCACATGTACTATTTTTATTTTTAATTTATTATTATAGATCTTAGATTGTTCAGCTGTCATGTTAGGGAAATGTAAATGTTGTGGTGGACTGTGTGTTGATGTTCACATTCTCAAAAGCTTTAGAACTGTAGGCATGAAATGTTCTTTTCCATGCGAACATCTGGAACATTCTTCCACACTAATTGTTTTGCTGGTTGCTAGGTGTGGCTTCAGTAAGATAACAGACCTGAGGAGTGTCTTGATACAATACATTAAGTTACGAGACCAGTTCAGGCATGAAAAAGCCTCAGGCATGTGCTACCTTACACCCAACGCTTGTTATTGCTACAATGTTGCTCAATAGCACTTGGCAGAATGACACAGTTCCTGCAGTGTAAATTTCATAAATCATGCAAAAGTTCACGGAAAACAGGTTCTTTTAATAAAAGAGCTCAAAATAAATACATTATCATATACACATACATACAGAGGATTCATTTACACTACTTTTACATGTCAGTTTACCTGTTCAGACAACAAAAAAGGCAGATGATAGGGAAAGCAAGTTTCCCATAAAACATATATTTTAACTGTATAAGCAATGTATAATGTGCAAACTACATCCAATTCAAACATATTTAGATGTACAAATCATAGTAAACATTCACATTTCACTGCTTCAGCAGCATGTGCAAACCAGCAAGCACTGCGTCCATTCAAGTATAATGTACAACACAGGGGCGCATAAAGTCACCCCATTTTGCACTTCTTAGAATCCGCAGTGAAATCAAGTAGAAATGTGGACCGCAAACGTGTCTCAGTCTCATCTTAACACAACGGAGTAACATTCGCCATTCTTCCCCAGGTCCTGTTTATCAGACGGTCCGTGTAGGGTGGGCCTTTGCATGCCAGGTGTCTCATCCTATGTATTTCATGACCTTTGACCCCAGGCCAAACAGAAAGACGCTGAGGACTTGGTATAATGAAGGTTGTCCTGCTTGTCGTCACCAGCCGAGGTTCCGGGACCACGTTTTCCACATGAATGTGGTAGTTTTTACCTTTGTTGTTGTCCACGAGATGCAAGTTGCTACTGCCGGGTCGGAACACCACTACGAACTCCAGGCGCTCCTTCGGGTCCAGATTAGACGGTAGCGACACATTAAAAGAAAACAAGTCAGTCTCTGAAGTTGCATTTGGTTCCCTCACATAAGTGCATGCAATGTCTTTATGACTTCGCCATGAGTCAAAAGTTATGCGGATAAAGACAGTCTTGTTGAACTTAATGTTGTAGACCCGTACGGTCCCGCTCAACACCTTTTCGCTCAGGCTACAGCTCTCCAACTGCACTAAGGTTTCCTTCAATCTTGCACGGTCTGCAACAGGCTGTGGAAAACCAAGCTTAAGTCGCGGTATCACGCTCTGCATGGGCGTTCTAAGCTTTTCGTGCTCCTCAGGCTGCGGGGCGTCTTCCGTTTCCGTCTCTGAAGGGTCAGTGGTGAAGATGCGCACGGATGTGAGAGCGAGACCTTTAGCATCAGCGAACACAACTCGCTTCTTCTTGCGTAGCGTGCCGGTGCTAGGAGAGTATGAGGACAGGGAGCTGGCAGAGCTGGATGAAGATAGTGAAGATGTAGGTGAAGGGGGTGAAAGTCTGGCTAGTTGAAGCTCTGGTGAAGACACGTTGGGTGAAGAGCACCTGAGAGCAGACATGCCAAGGAGCAGAGACACCGGTGTGCTAATCTGCGCATGCATGGCAAGATCCACCGGCATCACTCGATCAGGTAAAGAGTAACTGCTGAATCCAAATGTTCTGTGAAAACACATAGAGGAAAAGCTATATTAGACAATTTGGAAAATATACAGATATGCAGTTGGGTCCAAAAGACAGATCACACCGAAAGTATAATCAAAATCTAATTTATAGTTTGAAATAGTTTCAATGATAAAATGCAAAATAAAGCATTTTCACTAGTGGTCTCAAACAATGTGGAGTAGCTAATGTGGCAATGTTTTGTAATCAAACATCCCAAAATACATTTGAACTCAAACTGTAACTTCATTAAAAGCAATAATTTAACTTTCTGTAATATCACATGTATTATTTTGTGCAGAAAGCTAGTGAACTCACTTTGTGCTGCTCATTTTTGATTAGAGAGATGAACGTCAGCTGAAGATGATTGCTGATGGAGAAATATCTGCAAATGAAAGAAAAAAAGTTGAAGTAAATGCCTTCAGAAAAATTCTTGAGACCTGTGACTGAATATATTTACTGAAAACTATTCACTTTAATAGAAGCGTTAGGTCAGTAAACAGTTTACAAACGACAGATGCTTAGTAGTAATATTGTTAAAACATGCAGAATTATTAAAAGTCCTTCACTCACCTCTGTCAATAAAAAGATGTGCTGAAATTGATTTAAATGCAGAAGTGCAGTCAATGCCAAAGAAATAACGCACGACAGTAGTTATGAGAAGTAAACATCACTGTTTGCCATCGGCGGACCTTCACTCAAGCGCGTGTTGTTGTTGTTGTAGAGCAGCGCTGTTTCTTTGGGGTTTTAAAGCGCTCTTGAAGGGGCGGGGCTTATTACAGACGTCACAGGTGTAAGAGTCTCAAAGCACAGCGTGTTCGGAATGTATGATGCAGCCTATTGTTAGTCTCAACGAAAGTACTGCAGATTTCACGATCCCATGAATTCATCCGTTAGTTCTGACTGATCGTTTTCCATTGAGTGAGTAACAAGAGGGAATAAGAAACAAAACAAAACAGAACAAAACAGTTAGACATGATGACACTCTCACTATAGTTTAAGTCGACTACTTAAAAAGATCAACAGTGAACATGCATCACAGGAGAATTTTCTCAGTTTTTGTGAAAATCTGGAACAGTTGGAAAAGTAACTGGAACAAAACCGAGGATAACTCCATGATAATAGGCCTATGTATTCCTTGAATGCACAAATTACTTTGGATTTAAAAAATAGTCATACATGTAAGTTCTTGCTTGCTTGCTTGATTTCTTGGAAATGATATACAATAACAACATTGTTAACATATTAATTATTCTATGTTTTCTTCGCACTTTGAATATCATATTTCCAGTAAGAAATATAAGAATGACATGAAAGAATGCTCTTCTGTTGTCTTTTTGGCAATAAGCAAACATAAGTTTGAAAAACTTTATAAGAGTGCAAATTTGTTGGGTCATTATGGAAACTAAAAAAGAAATGCAAAAAGGTGTGCACATCCAAAAGACCAAAAAGTGGATACAGGTGTAGGACAAAAAAGTAACAAATAACAAACAGAGAGAGAGAGAGAGAGAGAGAGAGAGAGAGAGAGAGAGATGCACACTGAAGTTACAGTTCAAAAGTACAATAGAATAAAACAAATAATTAAAATGTAAAAAATTCTAAATCAGCTACACACTGAAACTCAATCTTTAATTTTCACTCAAAAACTCTAATTTAAAAAAAAAAAAAAGATTTTGTTCTTTGTTTAGATCATACATTTGAATAAAAATCAACCCCTCTGGCCTAGTTAAAGGAACACCCATCTGTGACTCTTCCATATATGTGCATAATACGTGAACAAATTCTTTAGCTACATTTAAAACAATGACTGCTCTTGACTTTTCAGATACAAGATAGACATGTAGTTTTACACATTGATTGCATAACATTACATAATTTGGATTAGCACAAACTAAACAATTACTATACAATAGATAAATCCCATTAAATAATTCCATTCTGATGTATGAGCTACTTTTGAGGTCACTGTAAAATTCAGATAAGCAGTTACTTGTGTTTTATAATATCACTGTTAGAAAAACAGCAAGCCACTTGAGGTCCCAGGTAATGTGTTATCATTTTCTAAGGAATGCTAAATTTCCTTATACTGTAGATCTCAAGCTAAATAAGACCTATTACATATCTGGAGTTTGAAATGAGAAAAAATCATTTCAGTTTATACAACACATAGGCCTAGTTGAGGTCATATACTGGCAGGACGATTTGTGTCATGAAGTTACCTGCACAAGTAATTTCCTAAAGCAGACACACTAAATCTCCAAAAGCTCTAGAAAAAACCTCACCCTAATAGACTATGAATGTAGTCTGATGATCTAAACATGAATTACTTTGACATTTTTTCACTGTTTATCTGCAGTTGGTGGAAACTGGTTGTTAAGTTTTGATTATATAATAATTGCTAAAAAGATTCATGCTCAAATGCAAAGAAAACAGTTAATACTTACATAATATAAACACTGTAATAAATATAGGCAGCAAACCTTATGTTTGGATTTTTCAAAAGCTCATGCAGTCTTTTTAAATGTACATTTCATACATGAATTACCAGATAAAATCAAACAACTGGGCCCAGCTTGACTAAAATGTTATTGCAGCCAGCATGTGAATTGTTATTGCAGATGAGATTGATAAAAGCTCCACAGAAACATGATTAATGTAGGTGTCACTTCATATTGTAAATATTATTACGACATCTGCGAACTGGGTGAAATCATCTTGTGACATTTTATCAGTGAAATCGAAAAAGATATCTGACACATTTCTTCAGCTGAATTGGGCGTGCTTGATAGTGCATGTAGAGAGACTGTATAAAACGTGCAGTGTTAAGGGTCCCAGACAACATCATAGTGTTGGCCTAGATCCGGCCCACACCTGGCGCGGGCCAGATGTGGGCCAGATCTGGGCCAACACTATGTTGCTGTCTGGGGTAGTACAGAACCATGGTTGGAAATCACTTGTTGTAGAACCTTCTTCTGATATACAACTGTTTTCACTGAAGGGTTCTTGAATCAACACATTCTCCTTGCCACTGTCACTGGGGGTTGTGTCACAAATAAACTTATAAAACTGTTTTGGAAAAAAATATATTGTAAAAAGTGCTATGAAAATACATTTAAATTGAATTACATTTTTTTTCTTTCAGGTTTCTACACTTATTCCACCATTTTGAGCTTGTTTATAAACCTACTTTTCAAACTCCTCCTAGACCATTTGTCCAATTAACGCCAAATTTTGTATGTGTCATCTAGAAAACCTGTTGACAAAAAGTTATCAAAAGAATTTGAATTCATCAAATGGTTTGGAAGATATAGTTTAATAAGTGCATGGAGCCATTGCTACAAAATTAATTGGCTTATATTTTCTAACGGTTTGACTCTTTTGATAACGTTTTGTCATTAGTGTCTTTAGATGATACATGCAAAATTCTGTGAGAATCAGTCAAGTGGTGTAAGAGGAGATTGAAAAAGAAGTTTTTGCCAACTCAAAATGGCTGACAGACTACAACACGTTGTACAAATATTATCCACTAGAGGGAACCACAGGAAAATAATATTTTTCTATCAGTTTCCATCAGTCTAAATAACACATAAATAATTTTTACAGAGGTAAAAAAAAAAAAAAAAAAACCCTGTGCTTCATATCCTTAGGTATATTTTTCCTTTACTTTACATGTAAATTTACCAATTGATGTTGGTGGTTCACATAGACAATACTCACAGAAGGTATCACATAACTGACATAGTGTACGCAGATTTTTTCAGGGTTTCAGCAATTTCTCAGGGATCAACTTACACATGAATGCTCATAAATTGAAATAAGTGTAAATGGTTCAGAATAATGACTTGTAGTAAACAAGATGAAAAAAATGCATTATAGTTTCATATGGATGAATAAACTAAAAATAAATATATGATCTCCACAACACTTAAATATAATTAAATGTTACCTTCTTTTTAATATATCCAAATGATATTAAAAGCATTTGTCAAGCTGCATGACATGACTATTTATTGATGTCCAGTTAAAATGAAAAGTTGCCTCTTTTTATTGCAGTAGCCTACATATTGCTGCCTTCGGATGTACTCATGCCAACCAGTAAACATGCCAACCTTCATGAATTTCTGATGCCCTGGGTGCTAACAGCAATTTATAAAATGTCAGCCATTTATATAAATGGAAATGAGAGATGAAGGCCATAATACTAATGCTGTCCACCGGAAGGAGGCACAAGACAACAAATTATTTTAGATCGCATAGTTTAAAATCTGTGTAAATGGTTCAATAGACTAACTATGCATACCATTCATTATAGTTTCATAAAGTTTAATAAAGGCAAATACAATCTAAGTCTAATCAGTTTCCAGAGAAATCTGTGATCTCCAAAATACCTTCATATTTATATATCCTAAATTCAGAAAACATTTGTCAAGTTGTCAGATATGACTGCATATATTGCGGCCCAGTTAAAATGAAGAGACAATATTATTTGTCTATTGTAATTTAGTACATAAAATAATACTTCAATAGAAAGACACCTAAATACTTGTATTACGTTTGAAAAGAGACATGGCCATTGTAACATAACTGTATTATCTACACAAGGCGTTCGTACTTGATGATCGCCGCTTGCGTCTGTATTTATTATTAAAATTGAAAACATTTTTTTTGAAGAACAGATTTTTGTGGAAACTGTTTTTTCAGAATTCTCGATGAATAGAAAGTTTAAAAGAACAGCATTTATAAAAGTCTGTACTGTCACTTCTGATCAATTGCATCCTTGCTGAATTTTATTCAAAACCTTTTGAACAGCGGTGAATGTCTATCATTACTGTAATAGAGGACAGAAACAAGATGCACTGCCACATATAAAAATACAATTCTACAAATAAAAATGCTTAGATTCATGCTTCATGCTTACTACTTTTTCCCCAAACAGTTTAATAATTATTTTCCTTGCATTAGGCTGTAAAGCCCTTTTGTGGCTGTAACTGTTTTTTTTTAGTAGTAAAGGTTCCAAAGGGGTTTCTTATGTGAAAATGGTCCTGTAAAAATAAGGAACATCTAAGATCCAAAACTGACAACTGTTGAAGAAACATGTTGCACAACTAAAATGCACAACTGCATACCATTGATTTTAAATTAAAATATCTGAAAGTAGTTTTTCACATGCTCACAATGAAAATATCCGGCATAACTTGTCTTGAGTCAAGCCTTCACAACAAAACAAAAACAGCGACTTTAGTAGGGGTGTGTACATTCTTGTTCCATAGCATCACAATAAGGTGAAACAGTAGTTTAGGTGGATCATGTGCAACCAAAAGCTCCAAGGTCTCATCCAACAAATTTCAGTCACTCCAGATGATCCTATTAGCCTTCACATGTTACACATGGAAGAATGACATTTTGTAACCCTTTTGGAATGCAGATCACTTTCAATTCCCAATTGACATTATGTTGCCATAAGATCTGGATGTTACTTGGTTTGATATTTTGTGTGGTTTAAATGAATAGTACACCCAAAAATGAAAATTTGCTAAAAATGTACTTACCCTCAGGCCAAGATATAGATGAGTTTTTTTTTTTTTTTAAATTTGTAGAAATGTAGCATTGCATCACTTGCCCACCAGTGGATCCTCTGTAGTGAATGGGTACCGTCAGAATGAGAGTCCAAACAGCTGATAAAAACATCACAATAATCCACAAGTAATCCACACCATTCCAGTACATCAATTAATATATCATGAAAAGTGAAAAGCTTCATATTTGTAAGAAATAAATGCATCAAGATGTTTTTAACTTCAAACCATTGCTACTGGCTAAAATAAGAGTCCTTTATCCATAATATTGCTTTTATCCAGTGAAAAAGTAATTTGTCTGAATCAGGAGAGAAATATGCATAGATCAAGCAGCGTTTGCAAGTGAAAACAGTCCAAAATAGTTATAAGCAAATATGTCTGTGGATTTTGATGTGAGAGGACAACAGGGAATTTACTTTTTTTTTTTTTACTGGAAGAAGCATCATTATGGATTATGGATCCTTTTTTTTTCCAATCACAGAACTTTTCACCTCACAAAATGTTTACTGATGAACTAGAGTGGTGTAGATTACTTGTGGATTATTGTGATGTTTTTATCAGCTGTTTGAACTTTCATTCTGACGGCACCCATTCACTGCAGAGGAACTGTGGATTTGTAATAAACACATTCATCATTTAACCATTTTAACTTTAATGCAAGTCTATAATATGACTTTTTAACTTTAATACGAGTCTGTTTGAACTTTCATTCTGACGGCACCCATTCACTGCAGAGGATCCATTGGTGAACAAGTGATGTGATATTAAATTTCACAAAAAAGATTTCTGTCAGGTCAGCATTAGATGTGCCTCAAGCTTCCTGCAGCTCGTTCTAACAATAATATAGCACACGAACACACACACACACACACACACACCAAATCGAATTGGTAATTGGCTGTGTGGACTTCACTGAATCTATCATCTTAGTCTGTAAAACCACTGCATGCACACTTATTGAACGAAATCAATAAGGATTGCCTCAGCAAACTCAGGTGATCAATTCTCCTCAACAGGTAGACTGTTATCTGGGAATTCTCATTTATTGGAAAGGCAGCACTGGCAAAGCAAATGTCACCATCTCTGCTCTCCAATTCCGCTACTAATTTCTGCATTGATCTGTGCAGATGCTGGACCTTTGTGCACACTTTGATCGGTTTCAGTCTCCTAGTTAGACTGGAGAAAGAACATGGGAAGGTTAATGCTTTCCCTTGTGTTCATGTTGTGCCACTGAAATAACAGACATATTAGTGTCACATTAGTATTGTGCCATAATGTCCTGTACTGCAAAACTTTCCTCTTCTGAAACTACTTTTTATAAACTTTTTCTGAGGTATGTCAGTATTTCCTGTAACAAGACTTGTTATGCAGCTTAATTTATATAACTGAATAACTAGTTCTTGGTTTATCACTCCTGAATCTGGAATGTGGGTGATTATGTAGAACAGGTTGTCTAGGAAGGTGTTGCAGGTCAGATTATGTAATGTTTTTTCCTTTCTTTTTTAGCAACACAATATCAGTTACCAGGATCTGAGTGCACTGGAAAAAATGAGAAAAGTACCACAGTTTCTAGATTTTCAGCAGTTGTCATCTAAGTGTGGTGAATATAAAGTGTCTCAAATATCTGTAAAGTTTAGGCCAAACAACAAAATGTGTTGTGTGCCCTCAAAACATCCAAAAAGATTGATTGCTGCAAAATTGATTTTCGGAAATAAATACAAGCCACTTTGTCAATGTGGGCCATGCCCAAAATCATTAATTTGGCAAACTAATCAATGAATCAGAAGTCTTAGAACAGCTTTGTTGGTTATACATGCCACATTTGCACCAAACCGGATCTATGGCTACACGAGAAAGAACATTTATTTATTTTGTGGCACAAATGGACAACCATGTGCCCAAGACATTCTACAGGGGAAGAACAGTTTTTCTCTTTTTTTTTTCAATGGAAAAACTATTTTTATATTAGCTCATACAGCACGTTTCATGCAAACTGTATCAATAACAATTGAAAAACAATAGATTTGTGAGAACTCAAGGAATTAGGGGGGGATAAATGATTCTAGCTCCTAAAATATAAACTAGGGTGACAATCCATTCTCTTTTTCCCCTCTTTTTCCAAAACCAATACCCAGCTATTTTGTGCAAATTAAAAATCTCAGCCAGGACATGGCAAATAAAGGACGTATGGTTACTCTATATCCTCTTCCTGGAGATCTATCTGCCTGCAAAGTTCAGCTCTAAATCTGATCAAATACAATTGAATCAGCTAATTAAGATCTTCAGGAGCACTTGATAATTACAGACAGTTGTGTTGGATCAGGGTTGCAGGTAGGTAGATCTCTAGGAACAGGATTGGGCACCCCTGCTCTTTAGAAACAAGACCATAAATGTTTGCATCATAGCGACAACTAGTGTCAAATGGATGTCAGTTCACTTGCAGTCAGTTCACTCAGTGGGTCAGATTTGGGATAATTTCATTAAGTTTAATGTCTTTGTGTTTTTATGGTTTCTGGTGCCCAGATACTTTGAGAAAGAAATCTAAACAAAGGGGCATCAACACCTTCATTGCATGCACCAACAAAATGTCTTCACAACCAACAAATGTTACAGTGTGTAACCACAGGATGGCAGCAAAGCACCAGATAATGTTTAAGTGTGCATGCTCCCTTTCAATCTGCAGTGCAGTACATGAAGCACAATATCAATTGCGTTTAAACTACATGATCTTAATCAACACTTAAATATGCTTGCTTCTGCTTCTTTTCTGGCTTGTAAAACTGGGCATACAAAACAGTGCCTCACAAGAGGAAAACTGTGTTACACAATCCATTTTTAGAGAATAGATCTGATGGATGAGTTGATTGATTGCAGCACACTGTGAAAAGTGGATCAAATCTTTGTGGTTCAGCACAGATGTGTTTCACAGAAACATCATGAGCTGAATTTAGATGTTCACGGCTGTGATATTATAAGTGCTGTGCGATAGAACCTGAAGAATGTGACATTATTGCTAACTGTCTTGGAAGCTACAGTTAGCCGTTTTCTTATTTAACACAAAGGCAGTTAGCTTATGTTGTATTTAAGCCTGATTAGTATCTCAACTGAAAAGTTTATGCTTGGAATCAGATTTCATAATATATTGGATTAAAATAAGATGCCTGGCATTTTCCCAAGTGAGTCACATATGAACTTGAAACACTGAAAGTGTCTTAAAAGATACTGGTTAAAGCAGTTTTTTTAACCTAATTAATTTGGCATTAAAGATTTCTGGAGCCATCCATGGTACATTTGAACCTGATGAAATGCTAAAACAAAATCCCTTGCCTCCCTTGGTCACAGCTGTGCTGCATCTAGACTGATTGTTTCCTGAAGATGAGACGTGTACTTTTTTTTCCAGCAATTTTTTCCTACTTATGCCACATTTGATACACCCAACTCCAATATATATGTATATATATTCTGCCATTTTTATTCTGAAATGATACATTCACAACAGCAACAAAATTAATCTTTGTGGTTTGTGTTTATTGCTAGTGCACCGAAATGTTGACCAAATTAACTTTAAGATTTATACATTTAAAATGTCGTTCTCTTCCTGAAAACAGATAAAAAATATCGATTAGTCATGCTGCACTTGTGGGCGTGTCCACATTTTTTGTCCAATCAAATGCTTTCTATGATGATGCCCCTCCCACTAATATCGCCTTTCTTACTAATATCTGCAAGTAGCAAAATACGATTCACTGCTGTGATCCATCTACTGGCTATTTTTTAAAAAAAGGGACACACCCTTCAATAAGTCCCACACCAACTTCCTGTTTTAAAAGGAAATATGTCAACATAGGAAAGACAACTGTTCTTTTCAGCTAGTCTTCAAAACAATTATGTCTATATGGCCTTGTCGAAGGGCCCTCTGTGAAACGCTTCCATTGTTTGCTCTTTGATTTTGAAAACCACAGTGCTTTCCAAGCATGAAAAAGGAAATGCCATTTGGAATTTGCCCTTCATTACGATGTTAGCGGAGCACTCTGGGAAATCACAGCTCATTTTGCACCCTCTCTCTTTATGTAAACCTTGGCAGCTGTTTGATCACTTCTGTTTGAAGGGAAACCTTACATCACCACAACTGGTCTCCTTTTGTGCAATATTTGCAGCACAGGGATGCCAACAAGTGACAAGTCAAAGAAATGAGCAAAGCGTAGTGGTTAATGATCTAACAGAAGAGCTGCAGGTTCAGATGTGGCAAGTGTTGATCTATGAAACGCTGAACCCTCGAGCAGGGCACTTAACCTCAAGCTGCTCTGAAGGGAATGATCCTTGTAATAAGTGTACTGTAAGTCGCCTCAGCAAATAGCGCTTAGTGCTCAATTGCTAGTTGTGAAGACCACTTATTTTCAACTATACTGCCTGACATCTTCCAGACTCAACAAAGCCTGGTTTTGCTTCATCCTCTGAGGTACATCTTTACATTTTTGCTTTCAAACAAAGAACTTTTCAAAGGTTTAAATTAACAGGTAATGAGATTATCTCAAAACGAATCTCAAAACCAGAGGGAGCAGAAATTTCATCTTGATTTTTAAATGATATCAGTGAAATTGCATTCTGTTGGTTTTAAACGATGAAGCATTTAATTGCTTGAGAAATGAGAGGGGTGTTTATTGGGAGCTGAATTTCGATAGGAACCATTCAGGGGTTGTTTTCCAGCTGCTTCCCGTTTGCAAACCTCCACTTGCAAATTTTCATTATAACATTATTGGACTGATAATATATAGATAAATTAATTTACATATGAACATATGGGCTACTGATGAAGTGAGAAATGTGCTAATCGGACCTTGGCAGATGTATGATACTTGGTTTTTGTGCACACTGTGAGTCTGCTGTTTACAATGGATTCTGAGACACTCAATGGCAGTGGTGTATAAAGTACCTGAAAGCCATACTCAAGTAAAAGTACAGACATCTTACCAGAAAATGACTTTGGTAGAAGTTGAAGTCACCATTTAGAATATTACTTGAGTAAAAGTCTTAAAGTATGTGATATTTATTGTACTTAAGTACGAAAAGTACTTTTAAAAAAAATCTTAAACATACTTAAGTATTGAAAGTAAAAGTACAAGTAAATGCAAAATGGAAAAGGAGTATATATATATATATATAGCCTATACATAAAATGTTCATACACAGCTTGAGTAGCAAGATTGTGTTCAGTGTTCAGTTTTAACTCTTTTTATCCATTTTGTATTTTTGGGTAAGAATAAGAAGCAATTCATCCGGTAGTGTCTTTCATTCCAACATAAGAAAACATTTCTAGAATCTGCATCTGAAATAGTATTTAGATGTATTTACACAGTTTAATGTAGCTCAGAGGGGACATGCATTTAACCTGCAGTTACAGATGGATAA
>NW_015536497.1:2195710-2218210 GCF_001515605.1 Sinocyclocheilus anshuiensis | reverse complement strand
TAAATAATCACTTAAATAAAATCATAATTCAATGTAGTGTTAGTTGATTTTGTTTTTTTTTTTTAACAAAAAAGGTAGTCGTTACTCACTTGGTTGTTTTTTATTTTGCAATTTAACCTGACCATTACTGTACACCGCTACACATTAACATTCACGTTAACATTCATTCCTCCTTCGCTTCTGACTTCTAGCAGGTGAGAAGACTTTTCTCATGGGCAGACAGACAGCTGCAGAAGTGAGAGGGGATGTACAGTATAGCACAGGGAGCTGCTCAGAACAAGTTATCCATGGCTCTAGGACACAATTCATTTTCAATGAGTGGGCGCAATCCCTTAAAATGGCTTTCAACAATACTTGAAAGAGGCTTCTGTAATGACATCCTTTGTGCACTGTCGGTAAGTGGTGTTTAATTTTGTTTTCCTGATGTTTTTTTAAAGGGACCGGACATGTAGCCTCACATGATTTTAAAATACATCATTGTCAAGAAGAAAAAAATAAAATAATTTTTTTTTTTCCTAGGGGGGCCCAAGCCCCCTACAAAAACATAAGTAGGCCATGTTATTATGTCTGGGCAACTCAAAATAACTGCAATTCTGCCATTTATTTGAAATATTTTAAACATTTCATGTTTAATCATGTAATGCAGTTTTTAGATTTCATGAATATAAGACGACCGCGTTTTTTCAGATGTATTTCCAAGAAAAAAACTTATATTCAGGTCAATACGGTAATTTAATCTACACATTACTATAAATCAATGTACAGTTTCCAATACAGATTACTATACGTCCCTACACTCTCAGAAAAAAAGGTAGAAAAGCTGTCACTGGGGTGGTACACTTTCAAAAGGTAATACATTGCAACATTTAGATACTAAGATGTACCATTTAAGTACTTATACATTTAAGATACTAATGTGCACCCTCTAGGGATAAATATAGTACCGCCCCAGTGGCCCCAGTGTATACATGACAATTTATTTGGTTTATCCAAATGTAAAAAATAAATAAATAAATAAAAATAAGAAAGAGAAAAAAGAAAGAAAGAAAATGCAGGATTGCAATAAAGGGACCTAAAACAAGCAGATTCATTGTGAACAGGAACCACAATTCTGGAGTGGGCAGGTGTTGAATGAGGCTCACAGTAGTCAAAAAAACACAGTGACCTTTTGCACAGACCTTTATGCTGCAGTGAAAATGGTCACATGTGGTTGCCGCAAGCCTCCTTCGTCGAATCCGCCGGGCGTCGTTCACTCAAGCCGCTGTGTGTTTCGTTGTGAAAGCGAAACTACTTTGTTTGGCCTTCCAAAAGAGGACATAATGTTTCTATAAAGTGGGGCAGTTCCAACTCTGCAAGGACAGTCTGGCGCTTCTGATTCACAGCCTGTAAGTATGTTTTTCATATTTAAAGAATTTGCCACTGTCGATTCAAACGCGAGTTTGAGCAGTGTAGAGTAGAGCTTGTTGTTTGTCATTTCTCCGATCACAAATGTAGACATGGTTTTATGTTTATGCAGCGCGATACGCAACGCAAAGCTTAAAAATACAGTATAAGTCATTATAATCAGTAATTATGTCCCCGCTGGATGCAACAAATGCCTCGTTTGTAGGTTTTATTGGTTTTGTCGCACCAGGACACATGGAAACACAGTATGGTAAGGGGCATAACATTTCCATCACACACTTGAGGTATTCAGCCAATCACAACGCACTGGATAGCTGGCCAATCAGAGCACACCTCGCTTTTCAGAACGATGAGCTTTGTAAAAATCAACGCATTTCAGAAAGGCGGGGCATAGAGGAGAAACAATAATGTACATTATGTGGAAAATAATGTGTTTTTTTGAACCTTAAACCGCATAAACACATTGCATTACACCAAATACACAAAATAATGTTCTTTTTAGCAACATCATATGACACCTTTAAATGGTCTGAAAGAGCCCCATTTCCCAATTGAATTAGTTAGATTGTTTAAAAAAAAACGTATTTTAAGTCATATTGTGGCTCTTTGAATGTTTTCTGGGGCCTCCAAATGGGCTTGGCCCTTTTGATGTGAACCATTTCATTAATCAAAACATATGACCCAGTAGAGTAGCTACAGTAGAACTGAATTACTCACATTAGATAGGCCTGACCAGCCCTTATCTGGGAGTGTATTAGATGGTGTCCTCATTACTGCAGGAATGTGACAAATGAAGAATAATATTATCTGCTTCCTACTATTTACAAAAGTTTGGCAATCAGGTCAGGGGGCAGGAGACAGTGAGAGAACAGCTATGCTGTGCGGTACTCAAGGGCCGAGAGAGGAAACAGGCCCTAAGTGATCTAAATGAGGAACTGCTACAGCACAGCTGTTGCTCTATTAAGAGTCTCCTAAAGGAGCTTCACAAGGGGCTCTTGCTAAAGACCAAAACAGTGTCCATGCCAGAGGACCTGTAAGTTTTCCAAAGAAAATGGTTTGCTTGTACATAAAGAAATATATCAGTGACAACTGCTCATGAAGTTAATATTATCCCTTGTCGCATGTTGCCAGGAGCTTCTAAATGTGACGCAATATGAAACTTTTATTAGTATAAATATAATAGCACATAAATATTTTGGGAATACCCAGTTTTAATTATTTAAAATAATTTTTATCAATACTTTTCAGTATTGTATGAACAATATGCATGTTTGGTCAAGTCACGCCAAAGGGTATTTATATTGAAGATTTAAAAGCAACATAAGTTGACTTAAAAGCTCAGCATAATTAAGAGAAAGTAATAATAATAAAAAACAAACAAAAAAACAAACATAAGACAATGCACAAACCCTCAAATAAGAAATGATTAAAAAAGGACAAAAATAATTTTTTTAGGATTTAAAAAGAGAATTATTTATAATCAACATTTCCGCAATCTGGGATTTATTTTTTTCACTGAGCTGGACATAAGCGATACTTTCTTCAAATTCGGCAACACTCAAGATGCCAGATTTTAGATTTTATATCAGGAGTGCATGCGATGTCTTAAAATTTGTCGCCCTCTGGCAGATCACTAACATTTGAAACCAATCATAATAATTTTTAGAACACAATTAGAGTGACATGAACCTAAAAAAAGCTTCTTTAAGGGACTCTTCCATAAATGCCTTTATTCCATATAGTTTTAGTTTGGTTATTTTTAAACTTGCACATATAATACATACAACAGCAACAGCAACAAAACCCCTTAGACTTTAACAACCAAGAAAAGAAGGATTACTGCTCAGTCTGAAATTGGTTTGTCTGGCAGCTAATTTAAATAAGTCCTAAGACTTATATTGAAAATTGGCAACCTGTCAAAGTTAACCAGACCTGATCTATGTAGCTAACAACAGGAGGCATGTTGTCCTTAACATGCCAATCACGACTGTAGTCAGGCAATCACAGAGGTTACAGGCAGCACCTGATCATGCGTCAATGCACATTGAAACACTCCGACTTCTAAGGCGAGTCAAAGAAAAGAATTAAGAGAAGGAAAGAAAGTGCTCTACTTGCTGTTATTCCTGTTAAAGAGCTCTTTTGTGAGCTAGCAGTCATTTAAGACACAAAGAAAGTCCAGGTACCTTGTGAACCTTTTGAATGATGTACTTTTCCCTGTTTTGCAATTTTATGTAACATAATGCACTATAAGGCCGAACATGCTCTTCTAGAAAATGTGGATACAATGTTTTTAAACCAAACGGTATATTTTCAATGGTTGTAGATATATTTGCTATGACTTATTTTGTTGCATAGCAGCCCAGGCTAATTAGGTGTGGACATTATGTGTGACAAATGCACTGACTATCCAAAGGCTGAAGACAATGATTTATAGCTATCAGTCACAGGACAAGCATGCCAAAAGCATTGCTCACCCTAGCAAACAGCAGTCTTTGGCGCAGATCTATTGACTTGAAATGGCAATTGGCTCTTGGATTGAATATCGTCCACTTTGATTCTGCCACAAGCCACTTTTGCAACCCCTCACCTCTCGAAAGACAGTATTCTTTGAGTAATTGGATTCGTAAATACGTTTTTTTTTCCTTGCCCCCCATCATGATGACTTTAGTCATTGCTGAGATGAACTGCAATGGCGGTGGAACCTTGCTTATTTGAGGATTGTGTTTCGAAATGATGAGCCAAAAGCAGTCTTTGGGATTGCTTTGCCTGAGACCTAACCTTCCACCATAGGGCTGTTGGTGAGCCGAGATGAGTTTTCTTTCCAAACACAAGCCATTTTCCTTTGAGAAAAAGACTGAAATTTGTAGTTCATCCCTCTTATGTGCGAAAGAACTCTTGTTCTTGGGTTGTCTTGGGAAATGTGTGTAAAATCTACAAATCTTTGTGTACATACGCTTGTATGACTGACTTTCTTCCGTGGAATGCAACTGAAGAGGTTTCACCAAATGCTCATGCTGCTCTTTTTCATACTATGAAAGCAGATGTGTCCCAGGTTTTTTAGCAAGGTTTAAAACAACATTGGACTCTCTTGACCTTCATTGTATGGATAAAAACGGTTCTTCAAAAACTTTCGTCAAAATATCTTCTCTTATGTTAAGCAGAAGAACGAAAGGGTGAGTAAAAGATGACAGAATTTTTATTTTTGGGTAAACAATCCCTTTAGTCCAGGGGAACCGCTATGGTTTCTGGGCCACCTAAACACTTTATTGCCTCAACCCCCTTTCAAACAAAATCATATTCTGGGGGGCCCCACAGGGTCCACTCTCTGATCATGGCCCCTGGAATTGTCCTAACCTTCTACCCATTATGGCACCCTGCTTTAACCCATTGAGAATAAAGACCTCCAAATCCCCTGTGTAATCTAATTTATTATTGCTGCTGTTTTCGGCAGATTTTATCAGTATAATTCCACACCAGAGTATGTGAGCGGAGCGAGGAGTGGAGCGGCGTGATTTTGCCTATAAAGACCTCCAAATCCCCTGTGTAATCTAATTTATTATTGCTGCTGTTTTCGGCAGATTTTATCAGTATAATTCCACACCAGAGTATGTGAGCGGAGCGAGGAGCGGAGCGGCATGATTTTGCCTGGAGCTAGGAGCGGATTTTTTGAAAGTCGGAGCGTTGAGGTTTTCACTCGCTCTGAGAACGCTCCGCTACCGCTCTGTCACGAGCACAAATTATGCCAACTCACGCATGAAACATAATTAGTTAGCTTGACAGATATGTGGATCACATATGAAGGTTAAAATGGCGATGGATGAGTGCGGAAGGTTAAAGCATTTTGTAAGTTGTACAGTTTATTAATCTCCGCTTGAAACTAATGTGCTGCTACATTGTTGCACACAGACAGAACACACAAGCTCGTACATAACGTACAGATCGCACGCATACATTCAGGAATGAAGAAAATTTGGTCAACGCTGTCCTGTGATTTATCAGCTTAAAAATGGAAAAGTTACAACATATTCTTTCTGTTTCTGAAGTAACTGCCCTCAGCTTCGCCATAGTAGAGAGACGTTGCACAGACAAGTAGCCTAAGTTAAGCGAGTCCTTTAATATGGACTTGGGCTAATTGTAGTGTGTTACCTTACACCATGTTAAAATTCTTCTTCTAGTATTATGCATTTATTTTTCGTTTAATATAATTTCTGAACAGAACTCCGCTCACATACTCTGTTCCACACCTACTGAATAATTCTTTCATCACTCCCTGCAGTTCTGTGCAGTTTATATGTGATATGTGTTGACTGCTTCCTTTAAACAATCTACTCTTTGTGGACCACTGTTGCTAACCAAGACAAAGCACATGTTAATTATAGGGAATGGGTTTCGGGACTTCTCTGCTACCCACGCAATGATATTTACTGTCAAAGTTTCTCAGGGTGACTAAGAGTATGTTGACAGTGTGTCAAAACAACTGAATAGGATGCTGCGTTGCTGCAGCCCGGCTGGTGAGCAGAGGTGTTCGAGAAATTTAGCCTGCTGTCTGGCTGTGTCTGTGTTTGAGTTTGTGTGTTAGTGCACAGGGAGCTCTGCATTCCCTCTGGGACTGAATGCCTTTAATAGGGTTTACCCTAGACTAAGACAACCAGATTGGGAGCGATGTGGCACCTGGGGGGTAAACAGCAAACCAGAGAAGAGAGAGATTTTGCAAATCAGCAAGGCTAGTTTTTTTTTCATGCATAGAATCATATGTCCATTAAGCACCACTGGCCTTAGATGTTTTCTCAATTACCTCAAGTGATTGCTTCATCCCCAGTTCTTATGTTAAGCAGATGTCCTCTGTGGCCAAGATTGTCTGTTCAATGATAAATACATTTCAGGCTGTAAATTTTAACGTAACCTTGCAGCACAGGACCAGTAAGGGCTGAGCTTTTTTAAAGTCAATGTGAAATGCTTTTCGTAACCCATTTTACTTCTGTATTCTGGCATATTTAACATCTATCAATCCATCTATCCTCCAATCCATTTGTCCTATGTTTTGGGGGCCTCTGGGATATTGGAGCCTGTTCTAGTATTTCAGGCCATAGGCTTTGTATTTGGATGGTGGGGGGGGGCACCTGAATGAAATCCCATGCCAACATGCAAACTTGACACAGAAAGGCATTCTGGCTCAGCTGGGACCTAAACGGGGGTCCTTCTTGCTGCAAGATGACAGTGCTCCCCACTGAACAATTGCTGAGTGAAATGTGTTGTTCCAAACCTGTATGACTTTCTTTCTTCTGTAGAGTGAAAAATCTATCTGTGTTTTTTGTCCCTACAATCGAAAGTCAATAAGGGTCAAAAACTTTTGTTTGTGGACCACATTGGCTTTTATTGTTGTCAAAAAAAATATCTTTGTATCTTCTTTTGTGTTTCGCAGAAGAAAGTCATATGGGTTTGGAAAGACATACAGTAAGGGTGAGTAAACGATGACAGAATATTCATTTTTGAGTGAACTTTCCCTTTAATGCGTCAATACCAGCCTGTGTACTTGGACTTCACATAACACTGACTCACTGATGCAGCTAGCTTATTTTGACGGACACTCTACTGGCAGAATCAACATAGATATTGCCATTTGATTCGATGTCCTCTAAGAGTCAGTTAACACGTGAGTGTTTAGTGGGCTGTTGAGTATCAGCCGGGTTTCAGGCTCACATCTGGTGTTGTCGAGGAGCCGACCCAGTGAGGCTTTTGGATTATACTCCGCTAAAGAGGGTCAGGGGCAGTACGCACACACACACACAGACCTCTGTTTGCCAGGTCTTCGGATCGGATTGGAGTCTGGGCAATGTGGCATCAATTTGCAAGAGTGTCAATGTCAGACCAGAGCGTGCCAGAGACCTGCAGGACTGCCGTAGAATCCTTTCCCTGACCCAGACACACCTCTACGCAATTCCCCTGATCTCCAGGCCCCTAAACGGATTAACTCCGCAGCTGGCTCAGGGAACAGTCTCGCCACCATCTCTTGATCACACCCCTCCTCTTTCTATCCGTCCCTCCCACCCTACTTTTTTGTCCCACCCATCCTTTCTCTTCCTCTGCCCTGTGACATGCCAATCTGGCAAGGGATTTACTTGCAATTTCATTTTCTCCTCATCTCACCTCACCTCACCTCTCCCATTTCCACTATACCTCTTCTGACAGAATTCTCTTCTAGTGAGCTAGTGAGTCATATGTTCTCTCTCCTCTGTTTATATTCCCCCTCCCATATGTCTCCTAGCATAGCATTCTCCATAAGGAAGAGCACAGGAGGTGGTTCCTTGAGGGAAATCATTGCTTATTCTTTTTTGAAATGGGAGGCCTCGTTGTGTATTTGCTCCCATGGAAGCACAAGGTGCAGAATACCGCTTCCCATTTGCCCGCAGAGGGATATTTGACATCTCTAAAGGTACAAACACTAACCCTTGTTATATGTCAGACTTGGAAACAGATATTCCATTGAGATACCTGTGCACCATTTACCGATGCTACCAGTCACAAACAAATTCGCCCTTTCGTGTATGAGGACTTGCTTCTTTTCCTCTAATTACTCTTCATAAAACTTGAAATGAATGTCATTCCCATTCAAGTCGGCTCACCCTTTGCAACCTTTCTTAGCTATCGGCTTAAAATTCATCCTCCTCCTGCTGCTGTCCTGTTCCAATTAGACGAAATTAAGCCACTGGAGCTGGTGTATCTGTTGGACAAGAACGAGAGAGCAGGAGTTACCATATCTACCACTGAAGTTATGCTTCAAATGAAAATTTGAGTGGTGCTTGTCCAAACAAAATGTACCATTACAATGTCCAGAGCACTCGCATGCTAACTAACACTTTAGCATGTTGCTATGTGGAGGAGGATAAGGTTAATCTATCTATCTATCTATCTATCTATCTATCTATAATGAGCTCAGGGTATGGTAATATGAAATCATAACAATGGCTGCAATTCACTTATAATTCAGATTTTATTCTTTCTTTTTTTTTCAGTTTATTTTTTAGCACAAAATGAAATGGGGAAAAAGATAGTTTGCCAGTTATTTTTATTTATTAAATCAATATATATTTAAAATAAATAAAGATATTTTTTTCATCTTTAACAAATAATTTTTAAAAATATGTTTATTATACAGCTTCCCAGAATACTTTATTCTAATTGGTCAATCTCTTTATTTGTGTTTTTAAAAATGTGTAATAGTGTATAATGTATTATATTGTGTTATATTGTATAATGTGTAATGGTACAGGAGAAGGTGAAGTGTGCGTTTGAGAAGAAAGCATCATTACAGGAGATGTTTGAGAGGAGGAGGGTTAGTCTGAAGAAACTAGCAGCCAAACAAACACGCCCCATCCAGCCTGTGGCCCCACGACCAGAGTCACTCTCATCTCCTGGTATCTATCTATCTATCTATCTATCTATCTATCTATCTATCTTTTTTAAGGCCTATAAACCCTGAAATTCAAGGCTTTTTAAAAAGGCTTTGTTAAGCCACAATTCAAGATTTTTCTTGAAAAACTTTGCTTTTGTAGTTAAGTTAGTCATTTTTATTTCTTTAAATTGTAGTTAATTCTACCAGATTTATTTTAATTATATTTCCTTACATTCAAAGTTGAACTGCAATTCTGCATCCTGTTTGCTATACCTCGATTCGAATTCAGGAACAGATTTGGAATTTTTAAAGGCATTTTCAATTAAATTCTGAATGTCGCACACCTGATATTCTGGCCACTAGAACAGGCCAAGAATTTACAGAGATCCAACCGAGTACTTTCTTTGTGACATGAGCTGTAATGTGTCTGGTATTTAGCCATGGCTTTTTGATCTATGGACGCTCTCTTGCATTTGAAACAGTTAGATGGAGCACAGTGGAATGTAACAGAACGCAGGGGTCTCGAGACACGCTGTTCACAGTTGAACTGTCTTTGAACTTGACACAGTGTCTTAAACAGAGCAAGATAAAAATAAACAGCAAGACATGGCAAAGACCAAATACACCAGTCTGACAAATGTTCATAGATAAACTACTGAAAAATAGCACAACTGGATTGCAGGAACATGTCCTACATGGACTCCCATATTCTCTTTTGAAAAGTTACTTTTTCACTTTTATAGTGCAGGTTATTTGATTGTGGCTAAAATCACAGTCACCCTTGACATCAAGTTAGAAATGCTGGACTATGGGAATCTGTATTGTCTTGCAGATTAAAATAGTATATACAATCACTTTGGAAAGTAATAGCATCATATTATGCATCACAGAGATGGAAACTCGAGTCTGCGACTTGGACTCGAGTTGCACTTAAGTCGCATAAATAAAGACTTGGGACTTGACTTGGACTCGTGAACAGCTGACTCGAGACTTGACTTGGACTCGTGACTCATGAGACTCGTAAAAAACGCAAGTCATTTGGTATGGGACTGGGAGTTTATATGAATGTATCTCTGAGGGGAACTGGCTGTCTTTAGAAAATTTTAGATGGTATTTTCTTTTTATCTTGCCTCTGTATAATGCATATTAAAGTAGTGTTCATAACAGCAGTGCTGCTTTGTTTACAGTGGTAACCAAGGAAATGATGTTTAATTGCTGTTTAAGCGCCACCTGCTGGCAGAGAGTGGATCTGAATTCTAATTCAGCCTGTCTGCTGTTTTGTTTCATGCAGATGTTTTATGTAGAATATTTTCACAAAACTAAAGTCAGAACATTTTGTTTTTGCTTTAAATTTCGAAATGATACAATCCAATGTAGATTAACTGCTCATGCTCTTTGTTAGGATTGTGTTGTGTGTAAAATACTGTGGTTGCCTCTAATTTTAAATTGAAAAAGAGTACAGACATGCCTTAGTTTGTTTATATGAGATTTATTTAATTTGTGTTGTTCATTTGATTGATTGGGGTCTGTTTTAAAATTTGTTTTGTTTTGTTGTTTGACATATTTGTTTGACATATTTCAGTTTTACAAAGAAATATGCAGCATTTTGTCTGACAATTAATAAATGGACACATTTTCATTTCTAATTTGTCTTACATTTTGTTAAAGTATTTTTTGAGAAAATCATATCGTGAAATCAGTATTTCAAAACCGATTTAGCCTCAATAACTAGCTGAAAGAACTGTTGCTAATAAATAGAACAAAGACTTGAGACGTGACTTGGACTCCACCTCAAAGACTTAAGACTTTACTTGGACTCCAATTTAAAGACTTGAGACTTGACTTAGACTCGACCTTAAAGACTTGAGACTTGACTTGGGACTTGGACCTCAGAAACTTGTGAACATGTCTGATGCATCATAAGGTTTTTCTTTTTCTCAAATCCCTAAGCCAAGTGTAAGAATTGTGAGGTTTACCTTAGAAAACACTGTTAATAATAATAAAAAAAGTCAGTGTTTGTGCTTGACTTACGCTCTCAAATGGCAACATATGAGTCTGATGGACAAATAAACAGAGCTGAGGCAGGTGCAGGGTGCGAGTAGGAGGGTGAGAGGGAAATAAGGAGTCGTGAACAGCTGACTCGAGACTTGACTTGGACTCGTGAACAGCTGACTCGAGACTTGACTTGGACTCGTGAACAGCTGACTCGAGACTTGACTTGGACTCGTGAACAGCTGACTCGAGACTTGACTTGGACTCGTGAACAGCTGACTCGAGACTTGACTTGGACTCGTGAACAGCTGACTCGAGACTTGACTTGGACTCGTGAACAGCTGACTCGAGACTTGACTTGGACTCGTGAACAGCTGACTCGAGACTTGACTTGGACTCGTGACTCATGAGACTCGTAAAAAACGCAAGTCATTTGGTATGGGAGTTTATATGAATGTATCTCTGAGGGGAACTGGCTGTCTTTAGAAAATTTTAGATGGTATTTTCTTTTTATCTTGCCTCTGTATAATGCATATTAAAGTAGTGTTCATAACAGCAGTGCTGCTTTGTTTACAGTGGTAACCAAGGAAATGATGTTTAATTGCTGTTTAAGCGCCACCTGCTGGCAGAGAGTGGATCTGAATTCTAATTCAGCCTGTCTGCTGTTTTGTTTCATGCAGATGTTTTATGTAGAATATTTTCACAAAACTAAAGTCAGAACATTTTGTTTTTGCTTTAAATTTCGAAATGATACAATCCAATGTAGATTAACTGCTCATGCTCTTTGTTAGGATTGTGTTGTGTTTAAAATACTGTGGTTGCCTCTAATTTTAAATTTAAAAAGCACAGACATGCCTTAGTTTGTTTATATGAGATTTATTTAATTTGTGTTGTTCATTTGATTGATTGGGGTCTGTTTTAAAATTTGTTTTGTTTTGTTGTTTGACATATTTGTTTGACATATTTCAGTTTTACAAAGAAATATGCAGCATTTTGTCTGACAATTAATAAATGGACACATTTTCATTTCTAATTTGTCTTACATTTTGTTAAAGTATTTTTTGAGAAAATCATAGCGTGAAATCAGTATTTCAAAACCGATTTAGCCTCAATAACTAGCTGAAAGAACTGTTGCTAATAAATAGAACAAAGACTTGAGACGTGACTTGGACTCCACCTCAAAGACTTAAGACTTTACTTGGACTCCAATTTAAAGACTTGAGACTTGACTTAGACTCGACCTTAAAGACTTGAGACTTGACTTGGGACTTGGACCTCAGAAACTTGTGAACATGTCTGATGCATCATAAGGTTTTTCTTTTTCTCAAATCCCTAAGCCAAGTGTAAGAATTGTGAGGTTTACCTTAGAAAACACTGTTAATAATAATAAAAAAAGTCAGTGTTTGTGCTTGACTTACGCTCTCAAATGGCAACATATGAGTCTGATGGACAAATAAACAGAGCTGAGGCAGGTGCAGGGTGCGAGTAGGAGGGTGAGAGGGAAATAAATATGTCTTAGCAATCAGTCATCTCATCAGATGGATCGACACCGATCACACACACTCTGTCAGTGGGAGAAATACAGTGAGCGAGTGAGCGAGAGAGAAAGAGCAATGTATTTGTGTGACGGATCAGCGGATGCATCGCATGCCGTTGCCCCAGCTGGTCTGCTTAATGGAATGTGTCCCATGACAAGATAAACAAAGTGATTTAAACCGAACCAGCCAGGCTTGCCTTCCTCTACCTCAAATGAGCCTAGAAATGGTCTATTTCCCCACTTCACAGTGTATATCCCATACTTGATTCTGCATAATATTTAGATAAAGTAAATGAAAATTGCTTTCCATGTTTGACAAGCTGTTAGATATTTGAATACACTCTCTAATAAGTACAAAAAACAACAGGCGACAATAACGCACACGTAGCACTCATGAATACAGCGTTGATATTTTAATTCACCTGTCAGAAAACGCTTGCTCTACCATCAAGTAGCATCAAATTTGGCCCCCAGGGCTGGGAAAACATTATCATATCATGTGTTCTCAGGGCCAAAATGAAATAAGAAAAATGCAAAGAACATTTTCATTTAGTCTTCACATCTTTAGCTGAGCCCTCCATTGGATTGTTTGTGTGAATGACCGTGTGTGTAGAAGAATAAATGAATGATTAAAAGTGTCATTGAAACATGGTCACCAGGGGCGACTGTCTAAAAATGCCAACTATGACAGAAATGACCTTAGCACTGCTCCATACAATTACACACACACACACACACACACACACACACACACACACACACACACACACACACACACACACACACACACACACACACACACACACACACACACACACACACACACACACACACACACACACACACACACACACACACACACACACACACACACACACACACACACACACACACACACACACACACACACACACACACACACACACACACACACACACACACACACACACACACACACACACACACACACACACACACACACACACACACACACACACACACACACACACACACACACACACACACACACACACACACACACACACACACACACACACACACACACACACACACACACACACACACACACACACACACACACATACACATACACATACATGCAGAGACAGATCACGGATAGGACACATTCTGCTAATTTTGTACACCAACCAAACATTTGTGAGAGGTCAAGTTGTAAATAAAGAGCCAAAAAAGGTAATGTTGAAAGTTAGGGCATTTTTAGCTTTTATAGAATCACCAACAGTATAATTCTATAGAATTACCTTCATGTTTATACTGTGTTTTAGATATAGTTTTTGTCTTTTAATGAAATATTCATATTTGATTATTTTTATCATAATACAATTATAGCATTTTTAAACTATTTTAACAATATTTAAAAATGTATACACACACACAACCCTACCCCTAAACCTACCCCTTACAGGAAACTTTGTGCATTTTTACTTTCTCAAAAAAACTCATTCTGTATGATCTATAAGCTTGTTTCCTCATGGGGACCTCAAAAATGTCCCCACAAGGTCAAAATTTACTAGTATTACTATCCTTGTGGGGACATTTGGTCCCCATAACGTGATAAATACCAGGCACACACATTACACACACACACACACACTTTAAAATTTTGGCGTTGGTAAGATTTATTAAATGTTTTTGAAAAAAGTATTTTGCTCAGCTACATTTATTTGATCAAAATACCTTAATATTGTTAAGCATTTTTATATTATGTAAATAATATTTAAATGTTTCAATATTATTTAAATAACTGTTTCCCATTTTAATATATTGTAAAATGTAATTTATTCCTGTGATGGTAAAGCTGAATTTTCAGCATCATTACTCCAGTCTTCAGTGTCACTACTAGTGTCACAGTAGTGTCAAATAGTTCTAAAATGCTGATTCGCTGCTCACAAAACATTTGTTATATTCAAAGATTTTTATGTTGATACATCTTTTATATGTTTGATACATACTGAAGCATTTTTGATATGTTACAAAGCATTTATGGATATAGCTAATTAACCTATTATGTATAAATGTATAGGATGTATGTGAGTGAGCTAATTAACTTGCTAGCAAAGCACTTCAGTTTACTGGCTTTGAGCTCAAGTGGGTCAGTACTACAGTATGAATGGATTATTTGAATGAATTATTTCTAAATTTTTCTTTTCTAAAAACATTGTTAGTGCAATTTTAATACTTTTTTAATATATTTTTTTCCACATATTTTTTTCATGAACATTATGCTCTGATTAAATTTAATTATCCTCATGGTACAACATTTTTTACTTCGTCGTCTTTATCCTTGACAAAATGTAAAAACAAAACCAAAGCAAAAAAAAAAAAACGATACCAGACATTTCTGTCAGTAATTTGTTGTTGAGATGAACACTGATTACTATTCTGCTTGAACCTCTTGATTCCTTTTTTCTTTTTTGGTGGACCTTTTTCTACTCACCTCTTTCTTTCTCCTAGTGTCTCTCCTTGTGCAATGATAGGGTCTCCTGGGGAGCCTGAGGCTCTGTTTGCACTGACGGAGAGAGAAATTGCCAAGGACAACATACGAGAGCACTAATATTTACAAATTCTCCTCCACGGCTCCATGGGGCAAATCTCACTTTTCCTAGTTTCCTCTTCTAATCCATGCTGCTTGTTTCCCTGATTCATGTGGCTATGTGCCCTGAGAAGAGACGCACTCACACTCACACTCACACTCCACACTTCACAAACACTTATACTCAACAAGCCTCCCATTGCTCATGACATATAGCTAGCATTATTACTCCAGTTTAGTGAAATGAATTACATTTATATGTCAATATTTGCAGAGAAAAGGCTTCAAATTGAACACATTACATTATTATGGGAGACAAGTGAATAGACATAACGTGGCTTTAAAAGTCAAAATACTGCTTTTGATATGTTATACTGTTTATTTAAACAGTGACTTTTTTAAGCCCCTCACGCAATGAGCACCAATTTTTTTGTATGACACTTTAAGATAAAAACACACTGAGAACCCTGAGTTCTGTTCCATTAACTAAATTAACACATAAAATTGACAGCCCTGCATATAACATGTCCCCTTTCTCCTTCTTGACTGTATGTGTATGTGAAATGCCTCATTTCCCTCCCTGGAATAATTGATTTAACAAATAGACATTTGTGTTTGGTTGGAGGAGGAAATGACAGGGTGTGAGAAAGGGAGCCGTGAGCCAAAGAGATTAATTAAGCTACGAAGTCTACTTGATGGAAATAAACATGTCTAACAAATCATGGCACTTAGTTTCAAAGTTCAGCATCTTAAACCCTCGTGAGCTGTGTTGCTGTCAATCTTGGCCAGGACGCTCTTGTAAAAGTGATTTTTAATCTCAATGTGCTTCTTTTCCTGGTAAAATAAAGGTTATAATAATAAATGCATATGGGGCCACTTGAGAGAGAAGCTTCACTTAAACATTTTCAGTAGAAAATGTAAACGAATCACTGAACCCCATTTACTTTCATTATATGGTGGAACACTCTGACGTTCTTCAAAATATCTTCTTTTATGTTCCATAGGTGAAAAAAGGTCATACATGAAAGTAAGTACATTTTTGGGTGAACTATCCCTTTAAATGGCACCAAACTCACTGCCAATATGCTAGGCTTTTGCATCATGCATATTGTCTGCCATATCTTCCATGGGTCAAGTTACATATTAAAGTTTAATACGTAGAGTTATGGACGTGTTCAAATCCCTAAGTATGCACAATTGTAACAGAATTGCTTGCCTTAGCTATTACAATCACTGAAATCATCCATCTCAGATCTGTTTATGAAACAAAACAGGCATCACATTGAATGCACATCTGAACATAGAGATTAAATTGCAAACGTCAACAGAGCAGCAGAACCTGTACAAACCAGATTACATTAAAATGTATGTCCGTATAAAAGATCCTTTGTGCTTAGTGAAGAGATCCTACTGCCTTATGCAGCGGCCTTTTGCATAGCAAGCTGTAGGCTAACCCTTTCCCACAGGAGCTGGTCTGAATCGTTAAACTGCTGGGAGACTATCCATGAATGCAGGATTCTTTACATGCTACGCGTACGGGGACACTGTGGCCTTTTATGCATACAGATAAGATTTGGGACAAAACTGCAGAGCATTCATTTAAGTCACGTACTGAAAATGCATTTACGTGAGTGTCGGCTGGGTGAATTAAGGGTGAGGGAGAATGAGAAGTGCTCGTCTGGTTAAATTTATTACTTTGATCACTCAGTGGTTGCCCTCATTTAGTAGTTCTTGGCGATTGGTTGCACGCTGAAATCCACTGCATTTCATTATAATTCAAAGGGATGATTGGAAGCTGAGCTCTTCCTCTTCAGACTAAACCAATAAGCAAAAATAAATAAATGCTCACTTCTCTGCCTCCTCACGGAGCAATATTTATTTTCCCGCTTAAGACGCCTCGCAAACATGAGTCATGTGTGTGTGTGTGTGTGTGTGTGTGTGTGTGTGTGTAGAAAGAGTTCTCGGGTCCACAAAAGCAATCCTTGCTCTTTTAAATTAGCCATTATTGTGTTTTATAGTGTTATAGTGTTTTTTTGAAGGAGCACCAGAGGCACACTTTCCCCCGGTTTCACAGACAAGGCTTAAGCCTACAGTCATGGCCAAAAGTTTTGGCAGTGACATAAATGTTGTGTTTTGCAAAGTTTGCTGCTTAAGCTGTTGTGGTGTTCATTCACATTGTTTCTAGATTATTGTGTAGAGTGATCAAAGCTTCATTGACTTCCAATCGTGTTCTTGTTAGCAATGGTTACCTCCAAAGAAACATGTGCAGCCATCATCGCTTTGCATCAAAATGGCCTCACATGCAAGGAAATTGCTGCAAAGAATATTGCACCTGAAAGAACCATTTACCGGATCATCAAGAACTTCAAGGAGAGAGGTTTGACTGCAGTGAAGAAGTCTTCAGGACGTACCAGAGTGTCCAGGATGTCTCCTCCTGAGGAGTCAGCTACAGAATCGTGTCACCACTGCTATAAAAGGAGAGAAGAAGCGCTCCCAATCATTGTGTTCTTGTTAGCAATGGTTATCTCCAAAGAAACACGTGCAGCCATCATCGCTTTGCATCAAAATGGCCTCAGAAGGAAATTGCTACAAAGAATATTGTGCCTGAAAGAACCATTTAGCGGATCATCAAGAACTTAAAGGAGAGAGATTCGACTGCAGTGATTCTTCAGGACGTCCCAGAGTGTCCAGCAAGTGCCATTACTGTCTCCTCCTGAGGAGGCAGCTACGGAATCATGTCACCACCAGTGCAAAGCTTGCTCAGGAATGGCAGCAGGTTGGTGTGAGAGCATCTGCACGCACAGTGAGGTCAAGACTTTTGGACAACGGCCTGGTGTCAAGAAAGACAGCAAAGAAGCCACTTCTCTCCAAGAAAAACGGATCGGACAGCAGAACGCATTGCAGAGGTTATGAAGAACAAGGGTCAACACTGTAAATATTGACTCATTATTATTATTATTATTTTTTTTTTTGCCAATAAAAGCCTTTCAAATGTATGATATGCTTAGCATTGTTTTTCAGTATACCATAGAAACGTGTGGAAAAATAATCTACAAATACTGAAGCAACAAACTTTGCAAAACACAATTTATGTCACTGCCAAAACTTTTGGCCATGACTGTAGTCCCAGACTAAAATGCATGTCTGGGCTGTTTTAACTGAAACAAACTGGCACTGACTGATCTTTAAATATGTCAGTGCCATTGTTTTGTCTCAAGATGCACACAAGTAATGTTATTTTCTAAGGCACGTTTATAAAAGATACTTAAATGTCCTAACTGAACTATGGCCTAATCCTGGTTTAACATAAGCCCTGTCTGTGTAACCAGGCCTTGGTGTCCTATGCGAAATAAATGATACGAAAAGAAACGAAACAAAACAAAGTCAAATAAAATCAAATATATGCTATTATACTGGACTATGTGACTATGCTCAGTGTGAATAATATTAATAGTGTCTTTGTAGTCAAGTCTAGATTAATTTTTATAAGCACATTTAAAAACAAATGCATCAGTAACTGAAAACTTTTGCTGTTACATCCACATCACTAGGTGTCAGTAGTCCAAATTGACTGCTACATCAGAATAAATATCACCCACTTTTAAATAAGCTAAGAAAAACTAGATGAAATGTACAATTTCATTTTGTGGAGAAGAGCATCTTGATAATAGCTCCTCTTTTTGTGTTCCACAGGAAAAAAAAAAAAAACAGTTTGGAGATTGGGTAGATTATTATGAGTTTCTGATATGCTTGAATAAAATAAGCAATTACATCCTTAGTATATATCGTCTGTTTAGTCCACTCTTGGCACAGATTATTGTGACTGACTCACAGCACCAAGTGGGACTGAGTATTGCTATCAGAAGGGCCTTTTGGCTCTTTTTTATGATGATATCACTTGGCTACATCATCTCTGAGGCGCTGTTTGTGCTAGCGATGAATGCTATGCGAAGAGTAAGATATCACCTCACGATCATCTGAGACGCTGTTAGCTACTGAGGCTGTCGTTCAGGTTATCACTCCCACTTACCCCGTAAAAGACCAAAGTTTCCTTCTCTTGCTTTTATATATATATATATACAGTGTATATATATATATATATATACAGTGGGTACGGAAAGTATTCAGACCCCCTTCAATTTTTCACTCTTTATATATATATATATATATATATATATATATATATATATATATATACTGTCAGGAATTGATGAGAACTGTCCGTCAAAGAAGTATTTGTGAGTTACAAACATTCAATGTGAACTTGAATTTTTGATGGTGAAATGGGAAATGGCTAGCTTGCTTAGATGCTAATTTGTTGATACTGTCTGTTCTTATGCATGTATTCAAATATGTACTTTTTTCCCCAATACTTTTCAAATCTGTAAAACAATTCTATATTGTGATTGATTTAGTCATAGAGTTGTGAAAAACTAAATTACCTTATATATCAAATACAGTCCCACATGGCCTATGTTGAGTTGAACTGGAAATTGTGACAAACTCAGTAATGTGACATTGATTGTGTTGTTGATGTTTTGCCCAAACCGTTAAACCGACATCATCAGAGAAAGAACGGCATTCCAGAGGGGAAGCAAATTATTTGATTTTGACTAAAGATTATGCAGACAAACATATTTTTGACTTTAAGCACACTTGCACTTATCAGAAAGTTGAGGCGAGAAAGGTATTGTGGGAACTGATCTTTATGGAACTGTCACCTGCCAAGGTCTTGTTCTTTCAGACCTTTAGCTAAGTTTTAGTCAGACTGTGCATGCAAAGAGCTCAGACAGATTGATGGAAAGAGAGCCACAAGAGAGACAGAGAGGAGTAGAGCTGACTGAAAATCCTCTCACAAACACCACACCGGGTCATTAATCATTGTCTGTTAGGCCACGACCTCAAAAAACCTGTATACTTTACATAGAACTAGAAGCTTACAGCATAAGTCTGTCAGGATTCAGAGGGACAACCGTCCTCTGCTGTCCTGTCCTTCTCAAGTTTGTTCTGCTACTAAGAGGATCAGGAAGTACGCAATTCTAACTTTCCTCAAGTGTACTTCATTCTAGATTCTAGTTTTTTGAGCCAATCACCTCAGCTGTAAATGCCATGTGACTAATCATTCTAGAGCTGTAGGATGATGTCATGACAATGCTTATTGGCTGATGACAAACACAAAAATGCACAAAAACTTCACTAGCATCTATCCTCAGCTTTCAAAGGCCACATATATACTTTGCATAAACTATCATTTTCTACTTGCTAGAGAGCATGTTATTGGCCAAAAGAAGAGTCATCAATGTTTCTGTCAATTTTTAGGACCATGCAGCATATAGATGACCTCAAAGTGTACTTCAAATAGAAGAGATTTTTTATTTTTTTTCCTAGAAACTAACAGTCCATATCAGGATTCAGAAAAACAGGGTTAAGGTTAGTGTTATGCGAGATATATCTTCTTGTCTTTCTCAAATTCATCGTTCTGGGGCGTAAGAAAATACATAATTTGAATTCTACTATTTTTGCTTTCAAGAACCCTACAAAAAATGCTGTCATTGGAAAAACATCAGCTATAACATACACAAATATTTGCATATTAAATATTTGAAATATTAGCGTGCCCCAGTAGAATATTATGGGTAAATTGTTGCCTGACAGTGGAAATTTCCAGTGAAAACCAAATTCTTTTGATCTAATCATGGTTTGCCAAAAGTTTTGCAATTGTTCACAATTCAGTTTGATTAGTTTGGACAATTTACTGACATACTGAATAGCGGGTTCTCACATTGAAATATTAACGGGACACTTCATAAGACAGAAAAAGACAAAAAGAGTGGTAATTAAGGTGGATATTTACCTGCATTCTATTATAGGAAACAAGATTTGCAAATTTTTCTATTGTTTGTTAGCAATGAAGCAGCACTTTATTGCACGTACAGCTTCTGAATGACACTTTACTGTTGGTAATGCAATTTATATCCATATTTCCATGATGGAGAAAGATGTTTTTGCCCTCAGGATGGTGCAGTTACACCATCTACCAGTAGGGGCTAACTGATGATCCTAAACCAGCTAAAACCTTGGGCACTTTTCAATCGGAAGGTTGCATTCTAGTGAGGATGCATCATTCCTAGTCCAGTCCTTCTGAGGCTTCAAGGCTAGATAAAGATTGCTCTGGTCGACTAGTAGTCGTTCATTTTAAGCATGATGAGCAATGATGATAAATGTGTCAGGGAAAAACAATAAGATTAAACTGCATTAACATTTTAATAATCTATTGATAAACTAGTGTTTTCTGTGAATTCTGCGACACTGACTCGTCTTCTCCACAGTAGTGGATGCGCCTGTATGCATGTTTATATATATTTTTCATGTCTGTAAGGCAAGTATACACTGAGTTTCACGCTCAAGTTCACAGAGGTCGAGACGGCAGAAAGCGCATTCTGTTTGCTTTCATTATTTTACAAAAGTGCAATGTGTTGTTGTTATAATGAGTGCACACAAATACACGTAGAGGCTTTACAGATTCGAAAGATGTATTACTCTTATCTGTATGATGACCAAAATGACGGAGTATTTTAAGAGCAAGTGACTGCACCGGCGTCTCCATCTGTCATGCTGTGAGTGCGCTACTGTTCAGACACTTGAATAGCGCACATTTTTCTAGGTTAACATTAGATTGAGCGGCCATGTAAAGTTGCTACTACTTACATATTTCAGATGATAAGCCATTTGAGATCGATGAATGATAGGCAAGCGTTTGGATGTACTGTATTACCACAAATTCCAGCCGTTAACTATTAGGGCAGCCCTATTAATATTATAATTTGAAGGATTCTTTATAATAAAAATATTGATATTTATTGACTCTCTATTATACCATACATGTAATGACAAACATCTGGTCTTTCAGTGGTTTGCATTATGCACATGATGCAAAACAAAATCAAATTGTTTTGTGTTTTGCATAACAATGAAATATCGTTTTATTTGCAGCTAATTGTTTTTCATGAATTTGAGCGTGTGCAAAGGATTGTGGGCGATCGAAGGATGTGAAGGATACACATAATGCCTCTTTCAAGACAAGCCAAATTAAGGATGTGAAATTAATTCTGCTTAATAAGGATTTTTCAAATTCCTTCGACGAAGCTTGATGACATGGCAGCCGAGATATGCAGCCTTACTAGGACACATCCTTCCGATTGAGAGGCACCTCTTGACTATGAGCTCTGATTTGCTACTTGCTATTGCTAATAGCTGGCAAATGATAAGAGGAGAAGAGGAACATTGTCATGTGAGAGAGCAATTTATTGGACAATAATTTAGTGCAGGATGACTCATCAGTAGCTTTGTCAACATTTAGGAGTACACTAGCATTTAGATGGCCTCAAATACAGTGTACTTCAAATAGAAGAGGACTATTCATGAAACTAAAAGCATATGTCTTTTAGTATTCTTCAGAAGGACAACTGTCCTCTGTCCTTCCCAATTTGTCCAAGGTTACCGTACCTATCACAAGTGCAGTGGTGACCCGTCTCCTCATCTTGGGTCACATCTCCAGTGAGATACCCCCCGACTCTCCCCCCGCCCCCCCCCACCCCC
>NW_015536497.1:2192239-2195424 GCF_001515605.1 Sinocyclocheilus anshuiensis | reverse complement strand
CTCCATTTAGAGTGACGAATTAATCAGGCTGGAATCGTGACCGGACTAAATAGGTGGTGCATGTTAACAAGATTGCAGTGGCTTAGAGCATTTGTGGTAAATTGTACGCTTTTACAGCTCTGAATCATGAGCGGGCATGTTTTGTTTGGCTCCAGTACTTCTGTCAGAGCGCAAACATGCAGACAAAATCACTTTAGACTTTACTGTTGCCAAGTAAAATCTACAAAGCGTGAGAACCCAAGAGAGCAGGCAATGTCATAAATATTCTTCGGGTGAAGATAAACAAGTGCACTTGATTGGTGAACTTTTGCACCTTTGGTTAGAGCTTCAGGTCAGTCGTTCTCACTCTTAAGTGTGCTACGATAAAAGTCCAGATCCTGTAGTGACACACCGTGTCTACGCAGATGCTACTGTTATCGCGCAGTGTCATGTCACATTGCAACAGCTGCAAGTTGTCTATATTGGACGCAACAAAGCAACCATGCAAGTCCATTTGTCCTTCATGTTAGAAGTAGGGCAGGTGCTTGAAGTATGTCAGAAATAGAACGAGGCATCAGTCACGTCACTGTTTAGGCGATATCACACGAGCAGAGAAAGCAACATCACACCAGCGCTTTTTTTTGTCCCGAATAACACATGTGCAAATGTGATTTTATACAACAGTTCAGCACATAAGAAGTTAATATTGTGTTGTATTTTAAACACAATATTGTCTGTTTTTGCTCAATTTTGCCAACAAAAATTTTACATATAAAGCCACAGCAGAGCTGTTGTGCGTCTCTGTGCAACACAGCGGTGATTCGTTTCTGAATGAATCCGCATTTTGAACAAATCCAGTGAACCAATAATTCAATGGTCCATTCATAAGAAGAGCCATTTACTTCATTCCTAAATAAATCAGCCATTTGAACGAATCGAATGAATGAATGAATGAATGACTCACTTACTTACTCATTATACATTTACCATCACCTACTGGCAGTTTTAATTTCTTATTTACAGTGTTAGTAACTGTTAGTAACCAAGCTGTTTTGGTTAACAATGACATTCACACGAGAACAAAAAAAAAATAAAAATACTGAGATATTTCTCAGATGATCTTCTTTTATGTTCCATAGTTTATGTTAGGCTGTTGTAGCCTAAACATTTAGATGTTATACATTTTTGAATCAAATAAATATTTCTTTCTGCCTTTTGTAATGTCTACTTGATATTTTTCTCATTTTACTCAATAATGGCTTTAAAGATCTTTTGCTGTTGATATTTTAACAGCCAAATTTAATTTGTGATAAATTAGATTAATTAATTGCCACATCATGTACTTAATTAGATTAAAAATTTTAGTCGATTGACAGCCCTACTTTAAATGAATAAATTATTATTAATTTACTAAAATGGTCAAACTGTATTGTAAAGAAAAATCAAGATGGAAACCACAATAACATTTCTTTTTCCCTCCTCAATAACTGAGGAACTGAAGAACATACAATTTTTGGAATCACAAAATGAATCACAGTTATCATCTTTCTCCATTAACGGCCATTGAAAAATAGAAGTGTATTTTGACAAAATAAATATTAAACTTTGCTTCAGTAGTATTTTGTCAGTGATCTTTTTCGAGGGCTCTCAAAAATGTCAAATGGACTATTTTACTGAACAATAGAGAGAGAAAGGAGTGGGAGGGAAATGAGAGAATGGAAATAACAGTGCATAGCACGGGTCAGACATGATGCTGCGTCCCTGTGGAAGTTTTTATTTTGCTATAGGGTTTAGACTAGTGTATATGCATTGTGATAATTTAATTATCTAGGGTTGTTTTTATGTTACAATTGAGTGACCCAAAGATGTACTACTCGAACTTCCTCTAACATTAAGCGATGCGCACAACTGCTGTGACCAAATAACACTATTATTAATGACCAGTGGGGCTCTGTGCGTCGTAACTGGTTACTGCAGAACGCGTATTATAAAAAAAAACACACATAAAATCCCTTTGGAATACCCATGCTAATCTATCTTTCATAACTTTAATAAATGTAATGTATCTTTTAAAAGGGGAGAGGGAAAATTAAAGAAGTGCATTTGAAAATCTGCCCAGCATCCCACAAGGGAGAAACAACGTTGAGTCAATACTGTGACATTTTCCTTGCAGAGGGTAAAGATTGTCAGTAATTGGAGGTGAATTGACTGGGGTCTTACTCTGCAAAATGGCCTTCATGGGCCACCTTTGAGAGTGAACACACACACACACACACACACACATGCATTCCCAATCCATTTGGGCAATACTGTAAATTCTCACCCACAAAATGCATCTGGTCTCAAGCCTTTCCGTGGCATTCATCTCATTAATGCTCTCTCTGATGGCGAACAAAACAACCTTGTCAAGCTGAGTTCTTGAGAGGTGCCATTCTCTCCAAAGCAAAGCCCCTCGTGAACCCTCTCAAAGAGCCACAACCGCATCCATATGGAAGGGGAAATCTGTGGCAGGAGCATGCAGGGATCACCTGCCATTCAAACCAAGGGCCAGATGGACCCCTCTGTGTATGATACATTAAAAACCATGACGCTTTTAGATGTACTGTTGATTCTGATACACAAACACTGATAGATATATATTTGATGAAAAAACAGATACAAAGGATTACAAAGGGCAGATTCGATGACCAGCTGCGGTCCCAGGCCTCTACAACTCAACCTCACACACTGGCGGAAGTATTATACTCTAAGGCCAGAATAAAACAGCTTTACCCGGGGTATTAACTCAAACAGGGAGGTCTAGTGCCACAGGATCAAGCGTTCCGCGTCATTGAGAGGAATGAGGGGAGTCCCACAGGATCATAAACTCTGTCCTGATCTTGTTACGCAGCCAGAGACTACATATCTCTTACTAAGCCGTTCTGTGCCTGAGTGGGACAGACTTGCAGAAAAAGCCTGGCGTATCATCTGCTGCTTATAGGAAGCTCTTCATCCGAGTTTTTCTGTGCATGAAGTTGAGGAGCTAAACAGAAGAAGTCCTTGAAGATGGGAGAGAAAAAAAGTGTTTCCAGGCATTGCTTTGACAAGCTATTCATGATTCAGGGTCAGTGACAAATACATTCTGTACAAACACATTCAAAATTTAAGCATACATATGTTCTAAATACTCCTCTTGATATTTTAAATATTTGATGTTTTAAAATATT
>NW_015536497.1:2190165-2191046 GCF_001515605.1 Sinocyclocheilus anshuiensis | reverse complement strand
GCATGTCCAAACTGTACCATTAATGTATTCATCTGCTTTAGCACAAAATTGACAAAATTGCAGTATTGTTTAAATTGTTTCTTTGAAGAAGAAATCTCAGTACAGTTATATTTTGAGTGTTTTGAGTGATGCTCCTCTTTCTACAGCATAAAGGCCTTAGAGATTATAATTAGAGTGAAGCAATTCATCTACACTTTGACTGTATATATACAAGCCTAGCAACCTGGTGGTAATTGCTGTGTTTCACTCGCTGAGTGAAATTAAAGGTGTAATGTTATTCTTTAAACAAGTGCAAGAAGTTTATTGTTAAATTAGAGAAGCACTCACAGAAGTGCTTATTTAATGCAACAAGTCTTGAAGGACTGAAAGCACCACATTTTAAAACTGTGGGCAACTTCTTTGAAATAGGCAGACACTAAACTGTTTGAATTGCATTGGCATGCACTGGTTACCATGACAACGACTTGTCACAGGAAGCGCTAACTCCACATAGCACGCGCGTCACCTGGTGGTGCCATGTTGTAAACAAACCAGCTAAGCTAACACAACTTAGCAGCGTTTCATCTTAGGCTAAGCTACCGAATAGCTTTAACAATTAGGGGTTAGCACCCTTTACTGAAGCTTTTAAATACAGCATGTGTGTATGCAGTGTGAAGTAATTTGAACTTAACCTAATCCCTGGTTTCTGAGTTTTCACTTTTTTTTCCTTCTTTTTCTTCTTTTTCTATGTTTCCCAATCTTCAGTTCGTCTCAGCGAATTTAACTATCTTAGATGTATCCTTCCTGAATGCTATTGCTCAGTTACTAGTTAATTAAATCTAAATTTAATTACATTTTAACTGTCTATCTAGAGAAGAATCATTAAGTTATTGGGTGCTTTT
>NW_015536497.1:2178361-2182451 GCF_001515605.1 Sinocyclocheilus anshuiensis | reverse complement strand
TTAAACCGGCTTTAACTTACAGTAAACCCGTTTTGTTATTCTTTAAACAAGTGCAAGAAGTTTATTGTTAAATTAGAGAAGCACTCACAGAAGTGCTTATTTAATGCAACAAGTCTTGAAGGACTGAAAGCACCACGTTTTAAAACTGTGGGCAACTTCGTTGAAGTAGGCAGACACTAAACTGTTTGAATTACACTGGCATGCGTTGGTTACCATGACAATGACTTGTCACAGGAAGTGCTAACTCCACATAGCACACGCATCACCTGGTGATGCCATGTTGTAAACAAACCACCTTAAGCGGCTAAGCTAACATGACTTAGCATAGTTTCATCTTAGGCTAAGCTACCAAATAGCTTTAACAATTAGGGGTTAGCACTCTAGATTTTAAATTTTAAATACTGTATGTGTGTATGCAGTGTGAAGTAATTTGAACTTAACCTAATCCCTGGGTTTTCACTTTTCCCTTTCTTTTCCTTCTTTTTCTTCTCTTTCTATGTTTCCCAATCTGAACCAGAGACACTTTTATTTCTGATTTGTTTATTTTCAACATGTGTTCTAATCTTATTAATTAAATCTAAATTTAATTACATTTTAACTGTCTATCTAGAGAAGAATCATTAAGTTATTGGGTGTTTTTAGTAACACAGTGAATAACGTGCTACGGAGGGCGGGGCACACACATGGCTGGCCAAAGACGCAGCAGCTGTGACCAGACATGGTGTGTTGCCCAACACAAATCTTACAGTTAATCACTAGTGCTACCGATTGTTCCTAATACCAGATTGATTATCCTGTTTTAATAATAGCAGTCAGCTAATTTTGAATCCATTTACATGTTATGCCCCATTTTGTTCGACTTTGGTTTGATGTTCTCTCTGAACCTCAAAAGGAACCAGAAACACTTCTATTTTTGAATAAGCTTCGCCCCCAAAAGCAAACCTCAGGAACTTCCTGTGATGAGGAAGGATGGAGATATGGAAGTATGTGTCTTTTAGATTGATCGTGACAAACCAGTCCTCGGACCTGATCTGAGACACGACTTGCTTGAGAGTAAGCATCCTGAACTTCAGTTGCATGACTGAGCAGTTCAAATGACTTTGATCTAAAATGGGACGCAACCCCCCATCCTTCTTGACTTGCTTGAGAGTAAGCATCCTGAACTTCAGTTGCATGACTGAGCAGTTCAAATGACTTTGATCTAAAATGGGACGCAACCCCCCATCGTTCTTCGGAACTATGAAGTACCGGCTGTAGAACCCGGACTGCCTCGCATGAGGAGGGACCACCTCGATGGTCTCCTTCCTCAAGAGAGTGACTACTTCTTGTTGACGGACACCGTGTAATGCGGTGTAACCCGCTGCACCCCAGAGGTGACTGCCTTCATGAGTCCTGAACCAGTGGCGTCAGGACTTTTTGGCCGAGGACTTCTTAGTCTTAAGTACGGTCCGCAGATCCGGCTTAGACTTCGAGGCCCCCGACCTAGAGCTCCGCCTCGACCCACTGTCTCGACAAGGGGGAGTACGAGAGGCCACACTCTGTTTCTGTGCGTCCCAGTATGAGGAGCCGGTACCCAGAGCTAGAGAGCGGCGAGGGAGAAACCGCTGGAATGCCGCCGCCTGTTTATGGGCCTCCTGGTACCTGTCGACGGCCGAATTGACGGCGTCGCCATCAACCTCCTCGGAGGAAGACAGGCGGAGCGTCGAGCCCTCTCCCCGGGGGCAAGTAACTGCAGAGCGGGCTTCCGATCCCAGAGATCGAGCGCTGGATCTGGCGGGTGAGGAAGAAGATAGGGACTCGCCCGTCTCCATTCCCTCCGCCAGTTCCAGCTGCGAACCCCACGAGCGTAATTGCCGCTCCGCCTCGGCGGAAGCGGGACCCGCACCGCGAGGAGCGCTAGCGAAGGCACCCTCCTCAAAGAGTGCCCTCCGGGAGCGGAGAACATGCATCGCAAGACGCTCGCAATGCGGGCAGTCAGCTCTCTCAAGAGCCGACTCAGCATGCTCCGCTCCCAGGCAGACAACGCACAGGCTGTGTGTATCCCCACCCGTAATGAAACGCGGGCAGGGAGGAACACACAGTCTGAAACGCTGCCCACCTTCGCCCCTTAACTGGTGTTTCCTTTTCTCATGTGCTTTTGACATTGTATATCTTTTTCTACTATCTTTCTTTATTTTCTATGGGACAGACAACACCAAATAAGACTCACAACTGACACACACACAGAGCGCTTGCTGAATGACAGAAAGCTGACGCTGGTCTCACCGCACGTGCTTTTGTAGCTTCCTGGTCATTACGTCACCCACCCGTGACGTCTCGCCCATCTATTGGTCTGATTACACACGAGGTTCAGAGCCAGTCACGCTGAAGGGCGTTCCCGAAGCGTCCTCCGACGCAGCTCGAGTTCCTGAAGAGGAACAGCAACCAAACAAATGATCATTTTGCAAAAGATGGTTTTAATATGATGTATAATTAAAAAATAGAGATAAATCTGCAGCTAGCTCATAAAACCAATGCTGATTACTGCATAATAAATCATTATAATTAAGCACATGCTTCTCCATGGACCAAAAGACCCAATATAGAATTGGTCCCAATCAACACTGCAGACACTTGTGGAACATGTTATACTGAATGAGTTCTCCTAAAATGAACATCTGCAACTAGAAAGCAAATGATGTCCGATAAGAAGGGAAGTTTTCTGGCAAGCGTTTTGCTGTGTGCCACAGGGCAGGGTTAGCATTAATAATTCGGAAGATGTGCCAGCACAAAAGAAAACACAGGCATTAATGAGTTCATTTCCACATAGTGGACAATCAGATTAATGAGGAAACCACTGCCTCCAAAGGACAAACCCAGGGCCCAATCTCCAAAGTTTCAGAGATGATATTTAAAAAATTATAAAGTCAATATGAATATGAAATCATTAAACAACAAATTATTCATCTCATTTGCTTCCATTTTAATTTCTCATAAGGAATTCTGGGAGAATCATCCGTGACAAAATTAAAGTTTATGAAACATACAGTAAATGCGCTATGAAACTTCTTTTAATTTTCACTCTATTATTTGCTCTCATTAATTATATTTTTGTACAACCACCTGCTAATCTGTGTATATCTGGACACTTACTGTCAACACTTCACAAGTCTTATGTGTGAGCGTGAGGCAGCAAAAATAACATACACAGTGACATGCAACGCATATCATAAAGCAGCCGACTCCTCACATTTGCCTTTGTGTTAATAGATTTCTATTAGTATGTTTCTGAAAGTTGCAACCTTGTAATTCTCAGTCTGCTAATAGGTCTTAAAAGCTGAGGCCATATGAAATCACAGGCACATACACATACTCCTACACACTGCCACTTAAGTTTAAAACCACAGTATATTCATTAATGCTTTTGGCAGACACCATTACAGAGGACCACTTATCTAGGCGTGGTGTGGGATTCGACCACGATGCAGGCACGTATGTCCCCTGCTCGGATCGAGTCGATCCTTACCGCAGTCACGAGAGTCAGAGAAGGCTGATGCCATTTTATGAGCTCATAACTAGGTATTTAAACATAAAATGTGGTTCTAGTGTGCATACATTTGCATAGACACTAAAAGTTGCATTATTAATGCATTGACAGCATCTAAAATGTAATTCAACAAAGTGTCACTTTAGACAATGTCTAAGAAAGTATTTAGGTTCATAGAATATTAATGGAATTTCTAGAATGAATAGAATTATTTTATTTTTTTATTTAATCAATGTGAATAATTCATATTTATACAGTACTACAAATTAACTGAAATTAGTCAGATTAGTCTTATGAAATCGTCATAGTGGTGGGTTATAGGAAAAATGTCTATATAATAATAATAATAATAATAATAATAATAATAATAATAAAGTCATATAATATAATAATGTAATATTATAATAATAATTATATATAATAATTTTATATACATATAATTTTGTATTTTATTTTATGAATTATTTGTATTTTTTACTGTGAGTGTGTAAATAAATATATATATATATATATATATATATATATATATACTCTATAAACATTTCTAAAAATGCTCAAACATAA
>NW_015536497.1:2170478-2175478 GCF_001515605.1 Sinocyclocheilus anshuiensis | reverse complement strand
AGCTCAGTTTCCTGGCATGTTATGTGTGGGAGTAGTAAGGCATTGCTAGTCAGACAGAAGGTCTTTTAAAATGAGCCCTGCAAAAATGGAGGCAGTTCAAAAGACATTGTGGATACTTCCAAGTCTCCTGTCGATTCCAAGCCCTTTAGAGCTTTGCCGTTACTTAAGCCAGGCTGCTTAATGAGCTCGCGTTAGCTTAATTAAACCTTGCCCATCAAGATCCTTGTCAGTTTGCTTAGGTTCGTTGGAGGGGATGTCAGCGTAATTGGGAAAATGGCCCCGGGTCCATTGCGGAGAAGTGTGTTGTTGACACCGTCCCCAGATCCTCCCTGCGAAGCTTTTATGATTTTCTTTCCCCTGTTTTAGCCTCCCCTTCGAGTACATGGAATCTAATCGTCATAGCAACACAAACTGTCACTTTAACATCCTTTAGCTGGCAATGCAAGTAGAAAGGTTGCATTTGGAGACAAAACACCCCGCTACCATGGTGACTGTGCATATGCTTAAAAAGCGGTCGTGGCCCTGTGCATTTAGATGAGTGTGAAACTCAATGGCTGGAGCTTGAGGGTTATTCAGATCTTTTCTTAGAATGTTTCCGCAGTGGTCTAGCATTCTCTAGAGAATTAATACGTATGGGTGCATTAAACAACGTGGCTCACGGATTCGCAGCAAGTAGCCCACTGAGAGGATAACTATAGGCCTTTAATTGACAGCTTGGCGTCGCCTCATTATCCCTTGATTGGGTTATGTTAATGAGGTTAAAGAGAACCCGTAGCTCCTCATGGTAAGTGCAAAGGCAAAGCTGGTCTAAACCTGGGCCGGTATTTGCACATATATTTTTAATAAAGGACATTAAATGTGCAGTATGTAATAATGAAAGCAGTGGTTGAAATGGGTACTGCAGTCTAAATTCTAAATATTAAGTGAATAACTCAATGACTCTCTTGCACAGAACAATGGCACAAAAGTCACTTGTTGCTACTTACTGGCATAATCTGTTGAAAGGGTCAGTGAATAAATCTGAATGATTTGACTGAATTCAATAGTCTAGACAAAACAAAAGTTGTGAATGGTCTTGTTCTGTATTGTGAAGTACAATTCGAGCAGTGTTGCCAAGTCCGTGGTTTTCCCGCAGAATTGGGCTACTTTTATACTGCTACCGCAGGGTGTTTTTTTGGTCCACAGGTTGAAGCGTGATTGGGCTAGTTTTGAGTACCAATTGTGCTGGTTTTGTTAAACAGGCCTGGCAACCCTGAATCTAAGTAACAGATTATCAAAAAAAAAAAAAAATTAAGGCGGGGACTTGGTGCTATTCGATTGTGGATGGAAAAATTGTTTGTGGATGAATCATTTACAATAAAATCTATAGCATGCATATATAAAATAGATGGGATCAGTTTTTATTTCATGCTGACTGGAATACATATTCAATTCAAAAGAATTGAGTCCCTCGGATGAATCGCATGCAGCATTTTTTTATTTTTTTTTACATACATTAGCTTAATTTTACATAAAGGTTGTAATACAAGCATATATGCTACAGGAATAGGGATCTAACACTCAATTTATTCAAATAATAAAACAGAAACAGCTATCTTTATCACTGAAGCAAATACAAAGACATATATATCATAGTTTTGCTGTACCCCCCCACTCAAGGGTTTTTGATTTAAGCTTTGCAGAATGACGAACAATAGCAGTTGGCATGTTATGCTAAGCAGAGTCCCTTTACCAAATCTCTGAACCAACAGTAACTGAAGAGAACCAGAGAAACAAATTTGCATGGCAACACTGAAGCGAACAAATTGAGATCTGCTGTAGAGGGATCGAGTGCTGCGGCTACAGACGCAGAATAATTAATATTTAAGGTGTAAAGGACACCGGAGAATATTGCAGTGTGGATAATGTGTGTAGAACATATAAAGAGACAGGTTCTCCAGCATCTGAGGCGGTGTGCTGAGAGGTGACACAGGTAGGTGGCAATGACAGAACAATTAACATGTTGTTGTAATGTGAATACAGAATGAATAATTACAAAGGAAATTGTCTACATACTCCACTATAAACAAGACAGCTGGAAAACATTCTTCCTCGGCTCACAAATGAGCATTTTGTCCCATTTTTTGATTGTTTTGCTTGTATTTTTTTTTATGAGATCTGCTTTATGAATTTGAATCGATTTTAAATGGAATTTGAATTAAAGGAATAGTTCACCCAAAAATTTAAATTTGCTGAAAATGTATTCACCCTCAGGCCATCCAAGATGTAGATGAGTTTGTTTCTTCATTAGAACAGATTTGGAGAAATTTAGCAAATTAGCATTGTTATTCAAAATGAGTTTGCTATGAGGTGTGGCCAATAGTATTTAAAATCCAACTCATGAATTGAACTCATTTGTTCAATTCTGAATTTTACCCAACGCTTCTGCCAAGCAACTGCCCAGAACAGCCAAGCAACACTCCTGTCCCTTGCCATTGGTGCTACAGGTTGGCTGTTTTTACTTATCTAAGCTATTGGCCTTACAATGTTTACCTTGAAGATGAAAACAACAGGTAAAAAAAATAACTAGGCTAATACTGAAAAGGGATCAGAGGGATCATTTCTCGGCATCAGAATGTCATAGCGACATATAGGTGGTGTCTTTTCACTAAGACCAACAAGCAGGTATTCAGTAACACTCAAGTACCTGCTTAGCGATGCATGAGCAAACAAAATAGCCTTGCACTAATCACATCTTCTATAGAAAATCACATGCTTAGATTAAATGATAATAGGAGTGCCTTTGATTTTACCTTGTAACAAGTATTTCTGGAGCTCTGGGATCTTATTAACTGATCCATTATTCAGACTAAACTCACTATGGTTTCAATCCCTGCAGTAAATTTCAGTAAAATTTCCAATTTAATCCAAACTAGCAGGTGCATGTGCACAAGGGTCTTCAACCTAAAACAAATAGCAACCAAAGCATGTCCCAGATCTGATTATCTGGTCCCAGACAGGCCGCAAGATTGACTATAAATACTTTTTAAATTTGGACGATTAGAAGGGGAATCACTCTGAAGAGCCTGAGAGCTTTTGGGCCACTGCAGGTAATCCCTTTTCCCGCTAAAAGCTAAACACCAGGAGGAGAGATCCATATCTATTCCCTAGTGTCTGGAGGGAAGTCTTATCTGTGCAACTTCCAGCGTCACCAAAGAACAACTTGTTGCGTTAAAACCATGAACGAGAAGAGTGGCGTGTCATCGTCAAAATGAAATTAAGGCTTGAACCACGCACTCTTTTTTTTTTTTTTTGATTCTGGACAATCGGAGATCCTTTGTATGCATCTGAAGGAGCTTCCCTTATTATCAGTGCATCATGTGACCTCATGGATTACGGGATTAAACTGAGAATCATTGGTGACCAATCATGATTTGTTCACAGATAAGTGAAAGCCCTTGTCACATATGAACTACACTGATAACGGCATCAGATAATTTCTCATTACGCTAGTGAAATTACTCAGAATTCAGATGCCTATTTAAAAAATGCACACAGCTTTGTCTTCATGTGCGCGACACAAAGGATATGACATGATTTCAGAAATGTCAGCGTGAAGAAATTGAAGATTACAAGAATAGCCACATAATTTGTTGGTTCGGGGCTAACCCTCGCCGTGAACTGCATGTCAAGTAGCATCTGCGTAAAAATACCATCCAGGCCCATAAAATTTATGTTCCTCAGCACTTCCTCGGCTGTCATCTCTAGATAAATGGCCGTAAGCTGATCTCCTCCACCAAGTCGTTGTTATTATTAATGATATTTTTTGGCAATGTCACTCTTAGTCTCTTCCTTTATGTGGACAAGGAAACAGATGAATTTCACAGCTGTGTGCTGTGCAGCCAACAAACAGGAGCTTTTTGAATGTTTTGCTAAACACCTGAGTGCCGTCCAGAATGGAGAAATCTTGTTGACTTTTAATCAGTGAGGCTCGTGACCCAATCCTCACTCTTGCTATATGCTGACTCTGAAAAAGAAGGAAATGGTTATTTGTTTTTCTCACATAATGGCACAAAATATTGGATCTAGCAACAAACTGCATAAAGGAAAGGTTCAAATTCGTATTAATATTCTCTCTTTTTTCTGTCAAATAAGCATTGTGGTTCTGTAATCAAACAAATAATCACTGTATCACTTATAAGATGTGGATGTTTGTTGCAACTTCTTGAGTTATTCTTGGAACACAGCTTTGGGATGTTGGGAAGATGGAAAAGAGATGAGGAAGGCTGTGAAACCAATTAAAACCAATCATGTCTTATCACTTTGATAAATATGCTTGAATTAATTCCATATTGCTGCACTAATGTGGAACGCATGTTTCCACAACCTTGTAATTAAAAGACCTGCATCAGTGGAAGTGTTTGTTAACCATAATTTGCACTGGTGATTAATTATTTTCATGTAGAAATTACACAGAATAGGTCACTGGGTTATGTAATTGTTCAAAATTAGTTTTGTTTCTTTTTATTTGCACTCTACTCACCTTAATGAAAGTAAAAAAAAGACTCTGTCACAGTAATTCAGTTATATTTAAAAGATCACTAATTGTAACAATAACTGTGATTATATTTTTGAACCCAGGTATATATTGAACTAAATAAAACAAGTGTCAAGCAAACAAAATAATTTTCGCAACAAATGATCAAGGATGTCAAAACAAAATTTGGTGAAGATGCACAACTTTTTACACTACTCAAACTCAGAGATAAATGTACTACTCCTGTCAATTATTGTTTTAATCAAATTAAATACATGATATTGTAATTAAGATAATTAATTAAAAATATATATATTTTTAAAATTTTTAATATTTAAAGATTTAATATTCAATAATCAAATTAAATGCAATTATTAATGACACATCAATATTCAGTGACAAAATCTCCCAAATCAAGGTATTTCAAAAGATATTACTTTATTGTACGTAAATCATCCAGAAAATGGCTTAAGAAATAACTATA
>NW_015536497.1:2166786-2170402 GCF_001515605.1 Sinocyclocheilus anshuiensis | reverse complement strand
TATATATATATTATTGGTTTTACATTACTGAATGTCATTACTGCAGCGTTTTTAAGGTTTTTGTTTAACATTAATCATTATTTGTAGCAAATTAATGTCAAAATGACAGGACTAACACATTAAAGTCTTAAATTGCATGACGGTAATAACATAAAGCAACTCCCAAACTAACAACAAGCTTGTGTTTTGAATCTACATGCAATAGCTGTAGTAATTGTGGCTAAAAGCCCCTCAAAAGAACTAAAATCAAGCTTGTCTCATCAGGACTTGCTCATACTGTTAATCAGTGACTAATTGCTATTGAAATAATTCTGAATAAAAATCCCCAGGGATAAAAGAATCAAACTGCTTTACAAAAACAAAAAGGAGCCTGTGTGGTGCATTGACCTATTGGACTTGATAATCTGTCAGAAGCCAAAGCTTTAAAGCCCTTTAGTCACTATAACGAAACCGAACACCTATGTCGTCGAACAGGACTTAATGATCTTTCAGTACCAATGAACTTTTAACTGATTGGTGTATTGTAGAGTACAACATAACAAGCTAGCAAATGAGCTACCCGAGCACTTCAAATCCACAACAAAAACGCCTGGGGCTCATTCAAGCACCAGAGGCAACTTTATGTCTGCTGACAACTTGATTTAACATCACTGCCTCCATTTATGTGTTCTTTTATTCCAGCAGCATGCAGAGCTGTGGTCATCACGGAGGAACTTACTGCTTTCGAGTTCATAAAGCGAAGGAAAAGAGAGTATATATGTTTGACCTCAGCCCTCTCGCTAAACTCCACCTTTCACTTGAAAGGCTACAGTAGGCGCTCGGGTACAAGAACAAATGACCTCTAAGAGTGGATCTTATCAACTTATCCTCTTTAGTTTATTCATGTGAACTTTTTTTGCAAACCAAAGCAGATGATTACAGAGACTGGAAATGCAGCAGCTTCCTGTCACTGCCAAACTTGGACCGAGCGTTCCCTCCAGAGGCGCCTTTTCTAGGCCCTTAGAGAGGCTGTGCTGCACTAGACTGCCAATAGGGGAGATAAGAAGAAAGTTGGAGGACCTTACAATTCCTGGGTTTTAATTAAGACACATGTCTTTAAGGGCAGCATTGCAGAAAGTTCAAGGCGGCCTACTTCTGGCTGGGTATAGAGGGCCTTCGGGGGTTTCTCCTCAGTGGAACATTCAATTGATTATGACACCTCACAGCCGGACTGGCAGAGAAGACCTCCTCCAACACTTTGGTTTCATGCTGTGCAGCCTTGTGATGTTCCCAGCTTATCTTCGGCTGACTTCACTGATTTCTCCAGAAGAAAATCACTAAAATGTGTTTTATTTGCTCTTTTGATTTCAAAGTTGTCCTGTGTGTGATGGAAAAAAGTGCTGCTTTTAGAAAGAACTTTGTTAATAAAGAAAGTAGACTTTAGGGGAATGTAGAGAATTATAAAACAGATCATTCCGGTCATGGATGCTGATTGGTCAGTACCAAGGTTACTTATTAAGTAATCAATAGTATGCTGTTATTACAGGGGTTTTTCCATTGCTAGGAGCCATTTCTCAACACTCACTTTTTCGAAACTCTTCACACAGCAGTCTGTGTGGGCTAAAATGTGGATCATACAACATTCATTCAAAGACTATATTTTTTAAATTACATGAATTCTCATCTCACTCAAACACAACAACTGCTAAAACTTTATGTAACTTCAGGCCAATCTGCACATTTACATACACTCTAAAAAATGCTGGGTTGTTTCAACCCAATTTTGGGTCAAATATGGACTAACCCAACTGTTGGGTTAAAAAGTTAGTTTAAAAATGTAACCAAAATTTAACCCAACAGTTGGGTTAGTCCGCATTTGACCCAACATTGGGTTGAAACAACCCAGCATTTTTTAGAGTGTACTGTTTTCAAAACTTTTAAACTTACATTAAGTTCAAAACCTAACATAATATAAAAATGAATAAGAAAGCAAATTGCTACAGTAATATCATATTGAAATATATTCCACATCTAAAAAATGAAAACACTATCAAAACCATTAGATGTAGCTGAACACCTACATGTGTTAGCCTTACGATATCATTACCATCTCTAAAAAAGGGGAACTTATGAATAATTGTTCTGTAAATGTACATTAATGTAAACATACTGCAGTGAATTTTAACAGTAGAGAAATATTTACTAAATATATCATTGTGTAATGCTGTGAGTTTATGCAATGAAAAAATGCTTTTGCTAACTTCACTGTTGATTAACTTTATCTAACAGTTGTACAAAAACTGTACATTCTGTAAGTGTGTACTACAATGTAATTGCATTTTATTATTTGGAATATTTACAGATACTGTTACGGGGCAAACGAGACGAGAGGCGTGTGGATCCATTTGCAAAGCTTTATTTAAAGGCGTGGTCATGAAACAGACAAGGGTCAGACAATGGCACACAGGTATATCGAGGACAAGACAAAAGAGTAGTCCGGTAAGCAGAAGTGGGTCAAACAATGGCGAACGTAATCCAGAGGGCAAGGCAAATGGGTAATCCATAAACAGGCGATAGTCTGGTAAAGGGGCAGACAGAGTCCAAACGACAAGACGAGAGATAAATCCAAGGCAGGCATGAGATCAGGAAACAGACAATCAGGCAAAACTAGACATGACTGGGCTAGTCTATAACTAGGAACTGGGAACTAGACACTAGGACAGGGAACTGGCTCCGTAAAGAACTAGACACTAGGACAGGGAACTGGCTCCATAAAGTTGCTATCGCTAGGAGAGAGATAAACGTTAACAATACTCAGCGTTGAATGGTGGTTTGAGACTGATCTTGATAGTGTGTGTAATTGGCTGCAGGTGAAAACATAATCAGTGAAATGGAACATGGGAAATGTAGTCCGGAGTGACATGTGACAGTCTGTGTAATGTGAGAGTCAATATAATGAGAGGGCGACCTCTGGTGGCAAGCGGACAGAAGGTCACGGATAGGATTCGTGACAGATACAGGCATCAATTATATTATAACATTTATTAATTTTAGAAGTGTTTAACATGATATAATTGCATTTGTGTAAAAATAATACAATTATGATTTGAATTTCTTTTATTCAGACAAAAATCAACATGTTTTATGTAAATGGAAAGATGAGTGCACACACTCGTCCAAAATATTTTTTTCAGTAATTCACTCAGATTTGTAGTTCTACAGAGTAAGTGTATAATTTAATTATTATATTTAATTATTATAAATGCATATAAATATTTAAATAAAAAGCACTATTTGGAACATTATTATTTAAAAAAATATTTTTTTCCCTTTTTATTTCATTTATTAGAGATATTTTGTATCATAAACATTCCACTGAACATAACGCTCACTATACAGGGTTAAAGAAAGAAAGAAAGAAAGAAAGAAAGAAAGAAATGGATATTCCCCAAGAGATGGAATTCAAGCAGGGTCACGTCTGGTGGAAAATTTCCCATTAGCTCATCTTTCAGTACAACAATATCCACCCACCAATAGACACTCTTGTATGCCTGAATGCCTGTGTAAGGTTGCTATTTTATATTTTTCTGCTCTATATATATATATATATATATATATATATATATATATATATAAA
>NW_015536497.1:2164562-2166587 GCF_001515605.1 Sinocyclocheilus anshuiensis | reverse complement strand
TAAAACCTTCAATCAGTAATTATACAGCCAGAATATGACATAAAAAGGCACAACGAACAGGCTCTGAAAAACTTGCCTCCCTTAAATGTCACAAGTCAAAACACACTGATAAAATAAAGAAAATAGAGCTGAAAAGTTTCTGTGGTTACTGTTGTGCCTTCAAGTAATTGTATAAAATAGGATAAATAGGAGAACCATAAAGAAACGTGCTATATCTTTGACATGCATCTCTAGACCTCACATTGGTTTCAGTGCACTGCCCTGAATATTGCAGTTTTACAGACAAAAATGCATTAAATGTAAATGGCCTCTTATACATTTGAGAGAAACTGAAACTTAAGTGTAAATCAGGTTCAGCATCCTTGCCAAATGAACACTAATCATCATAATGGTGACATAAAATGAAACACAGCAATGAAATATGGTCATTTTTTAATAGTAATTTCTTATATTATGGCAGAAAATGGTCAGGCATGAACCGAATACAGAATTTTACTATAAGTAATTACTGTTAAATCAAACCCTGGAAATATTTTACAGTGAGTTTATGACTGTGCAGAACACCTCAGTGCTGCAGAAGCATTTCTGGTAGAGCAGAATTTTGTATCACTGCATTACACTGGGCATAGTCATCATGACATGCAGGGGAGTGGAAAAAAAAAAACACTTTGCTTTTTCTAAGAGTCATCAGCAACCTGTTCTTCACACAGCCTGCTTTACCTGAGTAAAACATGAAGACTAATGTGAATGACATCAAGCACAATAAAACACTTCCGTCATATACATTAGTGTGTCATAATAGCACTTAACTGTAACAATGTCTGAGCCTCATCTGTCTGAAGACTGACAGCATTTAGCACTGAAAAAGTGACACTTGACTTTAGAGTTGGGGATTTGAGGTTAGAGACCATTATAAGAGTGACGTTAGCATGTATAAGGAGACGTGGATGTGTGTGAAAAGGCCCGGCCCACATTTCCTCAGTTAGCGGTAATCTCTCTGTGTCCAACCGCTCTGATGATCTGGGAACTGTGCCACCCTGAGCTGGATTAGTGGAGAGCTAACAGGATCCTCCCGTTTGTCGGGTGGAAATGGCACGGGGAGGATCGCGGATGGGGCATTACATTAATTACAACCTTTAGAAAGTAGGATGGCTCTATATTTCATGCACCGCTTCCTGGGATTGAGATGTGTGTGTGTGTGTGTTTGTTTTACATACACCTCCCTTTCCGTTCTCTCTCTTGCTTATTCTCTTTCGGTCTCTTTTTTTGTTTTTGATCATGAGGTCACACAGAGGACAGGCTGGCAGAGGTGGTTGGTGCACTGAGATCACATTACCTTCTTTTTACACTTGTAGTGGAAAGGGTAAAAGAAAAATCCCTTTATACCACAATAGGAATCCTGCTCAAGCCAGGTCTTGGTTGGGATAAAGACTAACCATTTGTCTGACCCTTCTTCCAAGCGTTTCTAAAAGATAAAAAATATCCTTTTTTATTTTTTTGGCTTTTACTCAGAACTCATACTACTACTAATAATAATAACAATTATTATTATTATTATTATTATTATTATTATTGTGCCCTCCCAATTATATATATAATTAAACTTATTTTTATTTCAGCTAAGGCAATCTAGTTTATCTTGATGTACTAAAAATACCTAAAACTAAAATAAAAATGAATGAAAACTATACAAACGAAAAAAATCTAATAAAAATGACTAAAACTTAAAAAAAAAAATTTAATGGAAAAAAGCAAATATAAAAAACGAATTGATTAATAAAAAAGCTATTATAGTATCTAAATGATACTAAAATAACACTAACTCTAATCAATTCCCAGTGGATACGATCAAGCCCTGCCCTACATTTTTTCTCGTTCAAGTAGCTATTTCATTTGGATATACACTCGCAACTTCTGTTTCATGCACACTTTAATAAAATTTGTTAAAAAATATTAAAGGGGTCATTTGATGTTGCTAAAAAGAACATTATTTTGTGTATTTGGTGTAATGAAATGTGTTTATGC
>NW_015536497.1:2156021-2164531 GCF_001515605.1 Sinocyclocheilus anshuiensis | reverse complement strand
CGGCGATCCACAGCGCAAAGTTGTTGTATTTCCTCAGCAACCAGCACGGATCAGCTCCAGGCATGACGAAGCAGATATCTTCCTCTTTTGGAATGCCAAACAAAGTAGTTTTGCTTTCACAATGAACACACAGCGCCTTCACGACATGGCGGCGGCAACAACAATACTACAGCGAGAATAAAAGTTACACCTTCTTTCTTTGCGTGAACATTTGGGCGGCGTTATGCAAATCTTCCCAGATAGTGACGTAGGTATGTGGGGGCGTGTTAGAACGAGCCGTTTTAGGTAGGTGTGGCTGACTCTTAACTTTTATAAAGAATATCTCTTTGGATTTGAGACTTTAGTCTTTGCAACTTTACAGATCTTTTTTTATGCACCAAGAGCTTGTAACACTCCAAAGAGAAAGGAAAAATTGAAATCGCATCATATGACCCCTTTAAACTCTTTAAAAAATATATATATATATTACACTATTTGTACAGATACCTCATTTGTATGATTTTTAATAATTTTTTGTTAACCAGCTGCTAAAACTACACTATCAGTGGCTGCAGTTCATTCCTAGTGAATTCTCCACAGAATGAATGTGACATGCTCTATGCTCTTCAGTAGCTTCAATGATTTTATCTTCCGGGTTTATGACTCTGAGATGGACTGAATGCAATACTGCGGTTTCTGGTCCGAGTAAGATTTTTCATTAAACGTACACAGGAACAGAACCGTATCTGCAGCACAAAGCCCCTTCACCTCTGAGAGCAAAGAAAAGTCAACAACTTCTGTGAGGTTAACGCATCCTGACAGTGGCCTCCTCTGGGCCCGAGTCTTTCGGTCAACTCTCTCTTTGTATCTGCTCGGCAAGGGGAGACGTCTAGTAGAGATGAAAGTCTAAGCATGGGAGTGGAGCTTGGGAGATTAATTAGTCCATCACTAACCTAGACTGACAAATGTTAACTGCACACACGCACACACACACACACACACACACACACACACACACACACACACACACACACGTTTACTTAGCTATCTAAATAGGGACATCACATAGACTTCTATTATTTTTATATACAGATAGTTATACACTTTTTACCTAAACCCCTACCCCTACCCCTCACAGAAAAAAAATTCAGCATTTTTACAATTTCAAAAAAGTTTGTTTACTTTATTTTTATACCAGTTTTACAAATGAGGACATCCCTAAATGGAGGTTTTTGGCGATTTAGTCAGGTTTTGCTCACTTTTCGGTACAAATTTGTGCCCAAAATATGGTTAAGTAGGTACACACACACACACACACACACATCACAAACAAGAGTGCTGTTTTTCTAAATATCAGGAAGACTATAAATGAGGTATTTCTTTTGTTTTATAAACAGTATAATAAAGTAGTTAATATTAAGTGAATTGCATTCAGCAAAAATAGTTTCAAACAAAGCTACAGTGGAACTGTTGCACACCTCCAAGCAACACACGGTGGTGTTTTGTTACTGAATGATTATTTTAAATGAATCATTTGAGTGAGTGATTCAATCACCTACTCATAAAGACAGTCACTTTATTCATTACTGAAAGAATCAGCTGTTTTGTACAAATTGGTTGAATGAATGATTCAATGACTCACTCAATAACTTGCCACCATCTCAGTTTTAGTTCAATATTTAAAATTTTGTATTAATTTCAGTATCCTCAGTACATTAAATTAGGGAATTGTAATTTTTCCATTGCATATTGAATATCTACTCCAGAGGGCAGTTTTTGAATGAATGAAAACAGAGCTGTTTGCCACTTATTGCCAAATGAGGCTAGAATATGTTAAGCCAAAACATTCAGCTGATACACAACCACTAGAGGAAACAGCATATTTTGAAAGACTAACATATAAGCAAAAATGCAGGAAACGGTATAATCTCATTAGCATCTCTGTGCATGTTTCATGGGCAGGCCTAAATTATGGATGTCATCAAACTTTTGTCATTACATTCCAACCGACATCATCTCAGCTTGTTTCTGATGTAGCAAACATCTGCCACTAGAGTCTTTCACTCAACTGGCTTATGAAGCCAAGATGAAAAAGGAGCCTCTAAAAAGCTCTGAGCTTTAGCAAGTGTTGGCCCTGGCATGTCCCACTGAAAAACTACCTTTACCTGAATAACTGTACTTCATGTTATTGAGGGTAATGCCAATCGGTCTAATACTGTGTTTGAGAAGAGGGTGAGCTTACTGCAGCAGAGCTAGAGAGACGATAGACCTTTCAAAGGATTTCTGGGAGCTTGGATAGAAAGAAGGGAACGTCTGGGTTGGGATGTGGGCTGGGTAGGAGGCTAGCTGAGATATGAATTTGAGGTGCCTGAAAATAATTTATTGGAAAACGTACCTATGTACCATTTTATGCCAAAGTGGAGGTGGATTTCGATTTATTTTGAAGACACTTTCTTGTGAAATGTAGGTGTACTGTGCCTAGTAGATGTGTTTCCATGGCAGTGCAGGTTGATTGAATTAAAAATTAACAGATTTTAACTTTTTATTTTCTTTTTGTTATTTGAAGGTCACATTGAATGAAACTTTTTACAAGGCTTTCATAATGTATTTATTTATTTTTCTCAAATGTCTTTTTGATTTTACTCCCATCCCAGACCCAGACTTTCAATTCTAAAATATGAAAATTCACCATAAAAATACATTCTTTACTGTTTGAACTACAGTACATATTAGAGGAGTTCAAGGTATATACTTGTGTAAATACATAAATGATATATTTAAAGTGTTTTAACTTAACTATATATATATATAATTAATTTATAATACGGTTTAAAGTTAAAACATGTAGATTAATTTATTACAAATATGCAGCTTTTTGCTTCACAAGATGTTAATTGATGGACTGGAGTCGTGTGGATTACTTGTAGATTATTGTGATGTTTTTATCAGCTATTTGAACTCTCATTCTGACGGCACCCATTTACTGCAGAGGATCCAATTATTATTATTTTCAGAGTGAAAATGATACCCCCCCCAGTTAAAGATATTAAGATATCTTGCAGAAAACTGTATCCTATGACAATTCTTACAATATTTCAAGCTCATTCAAGCACTGGTGGACACAGTTGGAAATGTTCCTGGATCTAGGATGCCTACAAGTCCAAAACAGGTCAATAAGGCCAACCAAATTCTGTAGGAACAGCAACCCGAGTTACTCACTCAGCACACAGAGTCATACAGCGTGGTGCACAACTGCGAGGTTAAAGTGTGCTGTATGTTGTTAGCGGGGCTGGAGCTCTCTACTCGTTTGTTTGGGCTCATTAGGTCAGTAATGAAGTATAGCCGAAGGGGAGCTTCATGAGTAACAGCCCATATTTGTACTAAAGTGACAGCCTGCATAGTCTTTCCCTTAATTCTGGACCAAATGCACATTTTAGCTGAGACATATGGAAAACTTTCTAAAGTGTGCAGACGCTGAACCTAATGTGTGTTGTCATTTCAGTTAAGCTTATTTTTTGCGTTCTTCCACTACCCCATACTGAAGCAAAACACAAGCAGACATCTGCCGAGCTATATTGCAGGCAATGTTTTGATATCTTCAGCATGATATTTAGCGACAGTAAGTGTGTTTTGGAGATGGATTCCATTGACCTTACACTGACATGCTTTTCTGAGAGCCTTAGTCTTCTGCACAGACATTGCCGCCTGAGAGAAACAACTAGGGTCACATCTGGAGAGCTATAGATTGTTTAATCCCTAGCAAGTGTCCACTGTGAAAGAGATCCATATACTCCTCTCTTGTAGCACTGACATTTGATGAAAATAAAGGACCCATGTGGGGTCAGATCATTAAGGTAGAATGAACACTATAATAGTTATAAAAAGTCCTTGGGGGGAATTCAACTGAATGAATTGTGGCTGCTGAAAACAGTATGTTGAACATAATTTGCACACCTGAGTCTGCATAATTTTGAGCTACGTTTCTGAGCTACATACATACATAGGTCATGGGTTCAATTCCCAGGGAAAGAACTGAAAAGAATTGAAGAATTGATACCTTGAATGAAATGCAAGCCACTTTGGATAAAAGCATCTGCCAAAATGCAATAAAGTAAAATTTATTTTGTGCCACAACCATCAAATTGAACCCCTAATAAAGTTTTATAAAAGTTAGTGTACATGTAAACAAAAGCGTTGTGAAAAAGCTATAATCCGATAGAAAAGACAGTCATTTTCAAGTGTATACGTGCTACTTTTTTCAGATCTACACTATTCCTTTTAATCCAATTGCATTTGGACCGAGCTCAATCGGATTGATTGAGGTGTTTACATAAAGGCTTGTCAGTATGATTACGCCATCAATTCCAGCCTGGTCTCATTGTTTATATACGTGTATTAGTACGTAACGTTTACAAGCAAAAAACTTACATTTTTGTAAGTTTTGAATGATGCTTAAACATACAATTGGGACGAATTACAATGTTTAAAATGAAAAATTGCTACGTATTTACAGTTAAAAAAATAACCCCTTAACCCAACCCCAAACCTAAACCTACCTATGATAAACCTACCTAAACCTATCTATAAACCTATGAACATTTTAGTAATAATATAGCATTACAAATATATTGTTTATAGTCGCTAATCCCACTCCTACCTCTAAACCTAACATAACTATTTCTTAAAAAAATTGTACAGTGTTAAGAAAAAACATGACAGACAAGTGCAATTACAATAATTTATTTATTGCAGAAATGTCAACAGCAGTACCAAAAGTAATCCAAAAGACGATGCGTTGCAGCCGCAGCCCTCTCTGACGAAATACAATAGTTTTGTGCGAGGTACAGAGCAGAATTTAAGTTGTTAATCAAACACACCTCATGGCATGTCACAATCTGTGACGAAGCAGATGAGAGCCAATGAGCGCATAGATATGTATAGCTATGTATCCCTATTAGCAGCTGTTTCTATGGGTCGCTATACATAGCCTGTCCACCATATTGGTATGTCAAAGCCGGTCCGTGAATGCTGGTGCATCTGTATGTAATTATACGCATGTATGAATATTTATATCTTCAGTAGACTTCAGAAGATGCTTTTGCTAAACTAACACAATACAACAAGACGAAGCTGCTAGCTAACAAGGCATTTAAAAGGTACTTTAGATGTAATATAAAACCTGTAATATTGAGTTAATACATTGTTAAAAACACAAACTAACACATTCTTAACCTGTGAAAGTTTATACAGTTTCTTCAAGAATTTGAACTTAGCCGTTTTTTTATAACCAGATGCTGCGCAATGTTGTTGCATCTTGAAACTCATTAATTTTTATTGTGAGTGATGACATATAGACTGTTCCAAGTTGGCAGATGCATTACCGTGTCTGGAGTGGTCGAATGTGAAGTCTTCCTATACATATCTATGAATGAGCATTCGATTTTCCTGCTGTAAAACCTGTCGTAAAGTTTCTTGAAGGGGCAACTTTTGAATTTGTAACGAGCGCATCAGCGCGGGAATTGATGCTTATGGTCTCTGCTCAGGATGAAGATGAAGATCGCTGAATAAAGGCTTGAGTTTGGGACTGTTCCTCACAGTTAGTTAGTATAATGTCTAAAGTGGACTATCAAATAAAGTGTTTTTTCAAATAAAGTGTTTACATTAAAAAAAAAAAATGGTGCAGCACTATTTTGGTGGTAACAGTAGCTGGTTATGGTACTGTAAGGGTTATAAAACACATGAGTTTTCTCAACTGTTTAGTTAATTCACCCACTCTGGTTTTAGCTGACGCTGGTAGGTCAGCTCTGGGTTATGTATGACGTATTTGTGATTTCAGGGGTTAATGTTTATTTTTTGTATTTTCATGACTTTACAATTTAAATGTGTATTTCTGTGTATGTGTGCTAATTTCATAATTTTGTTGGTATTGTATTTTATTATTGTTGTATTCAGTTTGTCTAAATTGAATCGCATGTGACCCTTTCTGATTTACTTAACCTGGAAGTGTTAGCGCAATCTGAATGGCGAGATGTGAATTCAGATACACATATTAGTGCTCCTAACCTGCTGGTTACCAGGCAAACACGGTAAAAGTGTTAATATTTTGTACATTCCTTTATTTGTTTTTGATGTCCTTAGTGGTATTGTGAGTAAAACCTGTTGTGTGTTTTCTTTGTTTGTGTTTAGTTTTCAGAGTGTTCCATATCAATAAATAAAACACATGGACATCAGTACTTAGGAAGCGTGGACTGTTTAATGACCAGCGAGTAGTTGCACTGGTCCTCAGGTACAAGACAATGTTTGACCTATTGTCTTATGTGCACTCTAAACAGAAGGCCACTCACTGTACAATTACAGCAGTTTGCCAAAAGAGCCAACTGTATGATGTATTTTTCCTCTCAAAACAACATCTCCCAGAGAAGAAGTGGCTGTCAAACAATTTCATTTGCAATTTCAAGAGACCAATTTTGAGCAAAAAGGAAGCTGGTTTTAGGCTAATCATTCTCCAGACCGCTCTCTTTTTCTTTTTCGGTCTCTCTCTGTCACTCTCTCGTGTTCTTTTGCCCCTCGTCTCAGTCCATTCCGCTTTTCCTTTTTCGGAGGCTAAAGCGCTTCATCACCGAATAACAGTAAAACCACTTTCTGCAGCGAAAAAGGCCAAGGCTATACTTTTGTGAAGGTCAGCTGTCATGTTGGCATGTCTGAGGGAAAGGACTAACCTGATTGAAAAAACCCAGCAGCCCGAGGGGCGAAGCTGCTTCCTGGGCGAAGGTGCGGTGGGTGTCCTTAGGCAAGGTGAGAGGTTACAGGGGCTTTTAGATTGAATTGTTACCCATGAGAAGAATGCCAAAGAAGTAAACAACGGAGGAGGCAGATTGCACCATAAGCAGATGTTATTCGCTTTGGGTTTATCTCGCCTTCTACCTGGCAAACAATGTAATCTGACTCCGAAATTGATATATTTGTCAACCAAATCCTTTAGCGGATGAGATGGATGACTTTGAGCCGAAGCTTGAGACTCAAGAGATAAAATCCCATCTGTAGCATATGCTAAAAGATAATAAACTCCCTTCATGAAGATTCTGTCAAGAATATGAATGCAGTATAATAGTGATTTTCTTAAACAAGCAGTTGATTGTGTAGTTTAAAGGGGTCATATGATGCTTTTTTAAAGATAGCATCATCACTAACTGCGGTTACTGAAACCACGCCTTCTTTCTTTGCGTGCACATTTGGGCAGCATTATGCAAATATTTCCACATAATGAGGTAGATATGTAGGGGCGTGTTAGAACAAGCCGTTTTAGGGGGGCGTGGCAGAGTCTTAACTTTGATAAAGAATATCTCTTTGGTTTTGAGACTTTAGTCTTTGCAACTTCAGGGATCCTATCTATGCACAATCAGCTTGTAACACTCCAAAGATAAAAGGAAAACTTGAAATCGCATCATATGACCCCTTTAATTAATGTGAGTGATGAGCTTTGACCATGGCTTGAATCCGTGCCAATAAGAGAAGTTAAATCATAATAATGTCAGAGTGTGGCACAGAAACCATTACAGAAAATCAATTTCTCTCTCTCTCTCGCCCCTTTCTCTATATCATTTTTTTTGTGTTTGGAGCGATCCCCCACCATCCTCCCAGGTATCTCCTTTAAAGCATTTATTGATTGTCTAACCCCCTCTACTTTGTTGTGCTTTTACTCTCTGCGCTCATCCTCCTTTGCCTTTTGTCAGGGGTGGTTTTTGCAAATTTCCCAGCGGACACGGTGAAGACGCTTAAGAATGTTTCTGAACATAAGGCAGTTCAGTCGTGAGCGGGGGGCTGAGTAGATATCTGTTCCTTTTTGAAACTTAGAAGATTTTGAACTTTTTTTTGATAAAAGATTTGCCAGCACAACAGGATTCAGTGAAAACACTTGTCTTTTAAACTAAGGAGAGGCTTCGGTTATAAAAGGTAACAGTTTGATGGAAAATCTTATATTGTATCACAGACAGCAAATTCAAATTTGAATGTTTTAATTTTCCTATTTCTCTCTGGAATAAAAAATAATCTGCAGTTTCAGAGGAGTTACTATGATATTCATGGTGCCTTCAATTTTGTAAGTACATTTACACTAAATACAACTAAATTTACTCTGTTATTGTCACGATGCACACACACGAGGAATGAGGAGACGCTGGAGAATACTTTACCAAGACTTTATTTTCAGGAACCAAGGGAGACGAACTCAGGAAGACGTTTAACAGCGGACCGAGAACTTGGGACTGGGAACACTTTTTAAACAGACAGGAGGAGGGGATGACGAGACACACCTGGGAGCAATGAAACATCAAGGGAAATACCTGCGACAAATGAACTTAACTAATCAGGGGAGGAACAGGAAACTAACCAAATAAGGGCATGGGAAGGCACATGGGGAGCAGGACACACACAAAACATGGAACAGAGTCTGACATAACGCCCCCCTCCGGAAGGCGTGTCCTCACGCCATATAACATCCAATGGGGAGGGGGGGTGGGCACTCTGGAGGT
>NW_015536497.1:2154480-2155783 GCF_001515605.1 Sinocyclocheilus anshuiensis | reverse complement strand
GGCGGACTGGTTCTGGCTCGGGACCGGACACTCCCCAGACACCGGAAGACACCTTCCCTCCAAGTTAGCCCAGTGGTGTGTGGGAGGTCCACGGGGATGGTAGTTGGCCCCGAGCCAGAACAGCTGATTGAGGACGGCGTCCCCTAACGCCGTCACCTCAGCGAGCTTGCAGAACTCCCTGGCGTACTCGTAGAAGGGGAGATCGAGGCGAGCTAGGGCGGCGACGCGAGCGGCAACTTTGGGTTGTTCAATGGAGCTTGCACATTATTGGCTGGCGTGTCTAAAAACATCTATTGGTTTTCATGAGGACCCAACTTAAAGATTGCTTAGTTTTAAACTAAAGATGATCAATCACAATGTAGTAACCCATTTCACCATCAGAGTACCCAGCGCTTAATCTTATTTCAGCTTTATGGTTACATTTAATGACAGTAAAAATCTAATTATTGTAGATCTCATTGGTCAGGATAAACCTTTGGCTTTACTTGTTAACCCCACCGTCCTTGCCTTTTAACAGCCAACACTCTCTTTTCTTGGAACTGCAGTTTTTTAGATTTTTTTAGAACCCTAGATTTTTTTGGGAACCTTGCAAATTGCTCTCTCAAAACAATTTACCCCCAGGTTAGTCATGTTATAGTTGCAGTCTTTTTAACTTACCTTACCTCATTAGTGGTTTCTTTAAAAAAAAACAAAAAAAAAACTTTTTGATATTAATGGGGCACCAAGACATGTGCGATAGAACTCCACTGACATTTGCATTATAGATAGTGATCTTGCTGGCACAGGAAAGCTGAGAGGACAGTCAAATATGGCCTCGTTGTTCCGGAATCCTGCTAGATTTTCCCCCCAGAATGCTTCTCAACATCAGTGTCAGATCAGGCATTTCACTGATACTTGTAATGCTACCTAGTAGTGTTGTTTTTGGCGGCATGTTTTAATTTTAGTTTTAGTCTAGTCTTTGTGTGAAGCTGTCATTTACCAATTATCCAAATAATGTTTAATCCTAGAAAGCTATTATTATCAGAGGACACGTGATCATAACGGTTAGCAGATCAATGAATGAGAGGGCAGCGTTACCAGAGTTGCCCATTTACCACCTTGTTACAACACAGTAGGGCTATTGCAGACAGAAACAACTGACTGAGCGGAGCACACACACACATAGAGCGGGATAATACGCAGAGCGTCACACCACGTGAAAGGTAATCCTGAGCGGTGAACTAATTTTCGGCAGCCGGAATTTCAGTGCATCTCTAATTATTGGCGACATTAGAAATGGATATTATATAATAGCTGCTTTTTT
>NW_015536497.1:2141788-2153999 GCF_001515605.1 Sinocyclocheilus anshuiensis | reverse complement strand
TTTTTACACGGCACCCCGGTTGGGAAACACTGTTCTAAATAATGCGCTAGTGGGGCTTGAGGAAGTGACGTCGCCTGCGTCTGCGCAGAGCGACCTGATGCAGCCCCTGAAGTGAGACACCGGAAACAGAAATACTGCAAAATAATAATAATAACGCGACTAAACGAGACGAAATAACGTTATAACATTTCGTTTCGTCTCGTTTTGGTCAACGAAAATGAAGAGACATTTTAGCATAGTTTTTATTTTGTAAACCACATTTAGTCTCGTTTTTATTCATCAACAATATTGCATTATACATTTAATTATAGTCATCGTCACATGACCAGCATTTACGTTGCGTCTCGTCTCGTTTTCGTCACGTGATAAAGGTTCGTTGACGACGATATTTAGTCATAATTTTCGTTGACGAAAGCAACACTACTACCTAGGACTTTCTGAAGTATGGAACAGCTTTGATATACTGACTTCACAGAGCAAATACAGCTCATCAAATTTAAAAGGACAACCAAGATCTGAACAAATTTTGAGTTTAAATACATAGTTCTTCCAAAAATTGACATTTTGTCATTATTTATTCACCTTCACGTCATTCCAAACTCATATTACTTTCTTTCTTCTGTGAAACACAAAAGGAGATGGTTGAAAAAATTATACTGCTGCTCTTTTCCATTTAACAATCTATGGGGATTTATATTGCTAAGCTCCAAGAATGACAAAACCAAAACCAACAATGACACTGATCAAGCAAATAAATGTGGTAAACAACAAGATTAAAACAACAAATTATTTCCATGTCTCAAAATTACATTTATTGGACATACTCTCTTTCTCCCGCTCTCTCTCACTTTTAGAAACGAACACACATACAGTACAGACACACACAGCGCTGCTCTGGCGATTTTTATCAGTAAAATACTTAGGCAACTTAAAAGCTACATGTCAATTCTCACAAGCGAGGTAATAGCTGCGCTGTTCTTGAAACAGACAAACTTTTCACTATCAGTTTCACTATTAGTAGAGATGCTGCTGCCGAACACTGTTGAGATGCGCACACTCAGGTAATTCACACACGCTTAATCTCTCTCTCTCTCTCTCTTCTCTCTCTCATAACTTCATTAATAACTGCATTATTCTGCTATTAATGGCTCAAGCCTCCGTTACTAGCTCTAAAGTGATGTTTTGGAATTAGCAACGGAGGCATGGGATGAGATGCGTTAGAAATTAATCCCACACACAAGAGCGTTTTAAGGACAAAAACCTGACGAATGTCTTGAAATAGCCTACAATATCTGAACAATATCTGAGGTGTGGTAACCATAGTATAAGCAGAATAATTGACTCCGGCCCATTTAATTATTAGAAAATAATGCACACCCGATAACGGCCACTCCGGAAAATAAATTTTCTGTCTTTCTGATTCAAAATGTGTTGCCGTTTCTTTACAATTATTTGTGAAATTTAATAGCAGTTTCTGGGAGAAAATTGCTAGTAAATTTCACAAAAATGTGCTTGGCATAATATAATAATTATGTGATAATATGCTAAAATGTATCTTTTTATATTTATAATTTTATTTAATAACATTAATATTATCATTAAATATATATCCGAAAAAATACAGGCATACATAAATAATGAACAAAAATGTTAATTATTGAAAAAAGTTTATATAATAGGACAATAAAAGTAATAATTGTCTTGAGTCATTGGATTCTTGAATAATTAAACAACTTATGAAACTTTGCCTTCCATTCTAGACACCAATTGTGTGTACTTGTAAATAATGCACATGCTAAGTAACTGAATGTTCTGCGAACTCTAAGTTTGGAAGCTGAAATGTTTTACCACATAATATCACACACATTGTAATTCTCTGAGTCTTACTGTAGTTGACAGGACAAGGATATATGCTAGCTAGACAACAGGAGAGAGGAAGAGAGACAGAGAAAGACGCATTTGTTCTTCACGCCCTCCCAGAGGGTAAAAACAGACATCTTAATGCTGGTATGATGAAATGGAGGTACAATTGTCTCTTCTCCCTTTTCCCTTGTGGCTCTCATACAATGGAAGCATCTTTACATCCACACAAAACTCTTTTATGGTAGGCCTACTGTATCTTGCTTCGAGATTACACATTACATCTCATTGTTCTGTACCACCCAATTGTGGCTGGATAAGTCTATGTGAGGAATACATGCTTATGAGGAAAATTCAACAAGCCTAGTAGATTAAGTCGAATATACTACAAGTATAGCAGTATATAAATCCCCTGTGGTAGGACTGGGATTATCTTTCAGAAGAGCAACATTTTGTGATTATTACATAAGAAACTGGCCTGTATGTTAAATAAGATCAAGCTATGCAAACTGCCAATCACCCAATCCACTTCATTAAACAAGTGTGGTAAAGAATAACGCTCTACAACTTCCGCTTGATTATTTATTAACTGAATTAGATACACATCCTCTTTCTAAAAAAAAAAAAAAAGGAAGGACGCTTTAGCATAACCATGGTATTTTTACCCATATATATGTATACTCAGATAATTTGTCACACTTGCGCTGTAGCATTCCAGTCGCTCACATCTGAAAACCAAGATGGACGCTAGCAGTGTTAGCAAAAACAAAGCATTTTGTAACTGCCCACACTCACACAATGGCAACATGTTCACAGATAGAGGTTGGGCAGTAATGAGCGTATGACTCAATAATGTCACAGGAATATAACAGAAGCTTTATAAATATTATTGTATTTAAAGTTTCACTTACTTTTCACGTAGGGAGCAGCGACTTTAAAAATCTCAACTTGGGGTCGAGCGAGGTGAACCGAGTTCCTGAGAAGAAACTTCGGCTTGCGTAAACGTTCCATTTGAAAATCCCAACATGGAGCTCTGAATTCCCTACCTCCGATAACAAATGGAACACAGTGTGGAATTACAAATTTAAGAATCTGTTTAAAATATGCTGATCCTATGTTCTGACATAGCATCACATGAAAAACTAAGGTGAAGTACATTGTATTTAGCATTTAAGGTAAATTACATCAGACAAATGATTATCTTAAGCAAAGTGTAGCAAGAGGTTCCTGTCTGTTCCTGGTCTCTTATTGTTAGTCAAATTAACCAGATTACTGAGACTATCACCTTTTGTTTGAAATTGCTCTTGGTGCCTCTGCCCCAATCTTTGAGTAGTTATACTGATTGAATTAGGACTTTCAGACTGATTGGATTAGCACCTATGCATTTGAATGACACTGTTATGCTGATGAGATCAAGGCTGGGAAAATGCCGGTGTCGGGCTGATTGCCTGTACTTCATTTGCATGCTATGGGTTAGATTGTCTCCACCTCTACTGAATGTATCCCGCCCCCTTAAAATGTATATAAACTACAATGTATTACTGCCTTAGTCAGACTTTTGATGACTGCAGCGCCACGCAGCGCGTTCTCAATAAAGAACTCTGCTGAAGATACCCAAGAGTCTCCTGGTCTCTGCTTCGACGAGGAAAAAGTTCCCTACAACAGCATATCACAATACAACAAGTTACTATACAGTAGTTTAAAAACCTGTAATATTAGGTACATACCTATTGAAACACATACCAACACATTCTTACCTGCAAAAGGTTATCTAATTACTTGGGGAATTTAAATTTTTTTTACAAAAAAATCGTAGTACAAAAATAAAACAATGCCTATTACAAAATATAACATTAAAAAGTGAATAAATCACTTGTTTTTCTAAAGAAACATTGTCCAACAGCGACACCAGCAGGTAAATTAACAGCGGGAGTCCGCGTCTCTCTCGCCTCCCCTGAGCCCATTGAGTTTTAACAGACCCCCTAAGCGTGCGGTGTGTTTGGTGGAGGGTAATTGAGAATGAATGGGGGAAAGTCACGTGAGAGGAGGCAATGCCTTCATCGCGATATAATTGGATATGACTGGTTATGATTGGTTCATGCAATAAATCCCGCCTCTTCTGTTTGTGCGTGTTTTGCGTTCGCGAATCAGTCTGAATTAACAATATAATGGCGTTAATGGGAAGACTAATTTAAAAAAGTTTACAACTCACACACTTGGATATAAACACTTTGTAACGTCAAAAAATTAAAATGGCATGAAAACATGATCTGTGGGAGTTTTTGGTGAGTAATCAGCTTGAAATTTAAAGTAAATCTCAGTGTCTGTGATCAATATTTACCGAGCTCTGATGATTGATGATCTGAAAATTTCAAAAATAGTTAAAAGTTAACTATTAAAAAGAATAGCTATACATAAATTCACAAATAAAATATATGGTCCCACTTTATATTAAGTGGCCCTAATACCTGTGTACTTACATAGTAACTAGATATGTACGTAGTATGTAACCACAGTGTAAGTACACAAATGTGTAACAGGACATATATAACTACATTTTGTAACAACAATATGTATAAGAGTAATTGGAACAATTAGTCAGACTTTTGATGACTGCAGCGCCACGCAGCGCGTTCTCAATAAAGAACTCTGCTGAAGATACCCAAGAGTCTCCTGGTCTCTGCTTCGACGAGGAAAAAGTTCCCTACAACAGCATATCACAATACAACAAGTTACTATACAGTAGTTTAAAAACCTGTAATATTAGGTACATACCTATTGAAACACATACCAACACATTCTTACCTGCAAAAGGTTATCTAATTACTTGGGGAATTTAAATTTTTTTTACAAAAAAATCGTAGTACAAAAATAAAACAATGCCTATTACAAAATATAACATTAAAAAGTGTATAAATCACTTGTTTTTCTAAAGAAACGTCCAAGTGACACCAGCAGGTAAAGTTACAGCAGGAGTCTCTCTCGCCTCCCCCTGAGCCCATTCACTTTTAACAGACCCCCTAAAGCTGCGGTGTGTTTGGTGGAGGGTAATTGAGAATGAATGGGGGAAAGTCACGTGAGAGGAGGCAATGCCTTCATCGCGATATAATTGGATATGACTGGTTATGATTGGTTCATGCAATAAATCCCGCCTCTTCTGTTTGTGCGTGTTTTGCGTTCGCGAATCAGTCTGAATTAACAATATAATGGCGTTAATGGGAAGACTAATTTAAAAAAGTTTACAACTCACACACTTGGATATAAACACTTTGTAACGTCAAAAAATTAAAATGGCATGAAAACATGATCTGTGGGAGTTTTTGGTGAGTAATCAGCTTGAAATTTAAAGTAAATCTCAGTGTCTGTGATCAATATTTACCGAGCTCTGATGATTGATGATCTGAAAATTTCAAAAATAGTTAAAAGTTAACTATTAAAAAGAATAGCTATACATAAATTCACAAATAAAATATATGGTCCCACTTTATATTAAGTGGCCCTAATACCTGTGTACTTACATAGTAACTAGATATGTACGTAGTATGTAACCACAGTGTAAGTACACAAATGTGTAACAGGACATATATAACTACATTTTGTAACAACAATATGTATAAGAGTAATTGGAACAATTTGATCCAGGGGGTGGAGAAGGGTAGGCTTAGGGGTGGAAATGGGATCCAGGGGGTGGAAATGGGTAGGTTTAGGGATATGTAAAGTGGGATCTCAAGTTGGATCTCAAGTTGGTGGAGTTGGTGCACCACTTTAATACCAGTGTACTTGCATGGTAACTCCTCAGGAACTGTCCACTTAATATAAACTGTAACATTCTGGACACCAACCACAATTTATATGTAAAGCCTAACTTACTGGCCACTGATGTGTAACATCATAGTAATTACATGATAAATCCATAGGAATTGTTTACTTAATATAAAGTGTAACACTTTCTTTACCAAAAAGTGCTGTTAGTCCTGTTACACATTTGTACTTTAATTACCAAAAAGTGTTGTTACCAATGTCCTGTTACACATTTGTATTTACACATACCATTCAGTGGGTTGTTAGTTACATATGTGTAGTTACACAAACATTACAGCTGTAGATACTATGTACCAATTTGTACTTACACTGTGGTTACATACTATGTACACATCTAGTTACTATGTAAGTACACAGGTATTAGGGACACTTAATATAAAGTAGGACCCCTTTCCGATATGTCTTGCTTTTTGGTTTCCTTATTTTCCACTAGTTTCTGGATAACTATTAAGACGTTTTGTTGAAAGATGACAAACGACTCATAGATTGCCATGATAACTCTGGATATCTTTATAATAGAATAGAATAGAATAGAATAGAATAGAAATACTATTTAAAATATAGGCTATTCAAACTGGGTTAAATGAATCTGAATTCCTTTTCAGGAAGTCTTATTATTTTCTGTCTTTCTGTTTCTCTTTCTGTGAAGCTATTAACCTTTGCTGCTGCTGGTAATTTTAGAATATCTGAACTGTTATGAAGAGACATATCTGATTTTATCACATAGACCTCTAATGTGTTTGTCCATTAATATATTAAGTGCAAACAGGCTGTTTCAGATATAAATAGCAATGCTAAATACATTTTTAAGCCGTGTATATTTTGAGTTTCCTAAAATGAAACATTCATAGGTTATACCCTCTGCATGTGATTTTCACAGCACGGTTCGGTTAAGACTGATATAATTCTTTCTATCTACAACAATCGAATCAAATCTAGGTGCATAGCCAAGAGGTCAAGCATTGAGCGCTCAAGTGCACACACACACACACACACAGGTTTTAGAAGTCAGTGAATAACTATGTTACAGTCCCGGGATTGTAATGGATTTTTCTCCCTAATCCCTGTATGTCCCTTCCCCATCCATATTTACCTCTGGATTTACACTTCAATGAGGAGGGTGGTACACCATGATAATGCACCGTACACTTCTGCCTAGATGAGACTGACACCTGCTACTGTATATGTGAAGGTGTATTTATGCTGTTATTTACTGCATTCGCATTTATTTGCATGCAGCACCTTTACCTTATCTGTTCTGGTTCTGTCTTTTCGGCCAGTTTTCTGCCCAACTTTGCTTCCGAAGGATAAAATCAAGTTGGGACTGAGGTTAGGATTACGGAAAGGTTTATATTCCAGAGAAAACATTTTGCAAGAGGAATTAGATCCGGAAGGAGAACACGTTCTCTCAGGTTTGATTCCACAGGGGATGACTATCTCCTTTTCCAATGGAAATTATATATGAACCAGTCCAATTTACACGACTATATGTAATAAAAATAGGCATCAAGCACGTCCTTTACATGAAGCCTATTCACCTTTCCTTTACAGCTATCACCTTTACCGTGTGATCCCCTTTATCATTCCCAACACTTTTCTCATCCTCCTTCCTCCCTAGGTCAACCGTACCTCCTTATCACATGTGGTTTATTGGAACTCTCCAATGAAAGCCTCAATAAATCCATAAGCCCATGACGATGACAGAAGAGGGAATATATGATATATGCCGAGAGTCGCATGTGTGTGTGTTAGTTTGTAGCTCGGGAACGGCGCATACCTTGCTTTCTCCTTGTCATCCCTGCCAGGCGCATTACCAGCGGTGCATGAGTGTGTATATATATGTATGTGTGTGGTCTGACAATATGACTTGTCTTCCACTGTGTCCCACAGGCGTCTCAGAGAGAGCAGGAGAGACAGAAAGAGACATCTAACTACTTACGGCAGCCTTCAGACACATGGGGCTTCGATTTCCTGTGTTAAAGGTGAAGTGTGTAATTTTTTCGATGTTGAAATACTTTCTTCTATCCTTGTGTAATGTGCAGAGACAACTATAAGTAAGCCGTTCTTAGGAAACTTCACAAGTAAATACTGTGGCGACAGCCCAACATGTTAACGTTTGGCTCAAGAAGGGATGTACTGGGACTAAAAATCTGTTTAGGGCCAGTGCTGGTGAAAAACATAATAATGATGCAAAATTAAAAGAATAGTTCACCCAAAAATTTAAATTAGCTGAAAATGTATTCACTCTCAGGCCATCATAGGTGCAGATGAGTTTGTTTCTTCATTGGAACAGATTTTGAGAAATTTAGCATCACTTCACTTGCTTACCAGTGGATCCTCTGCAGTGAATGGGTGCCATCAGAATGAGAGTCCAGACAGCTGATAAAAACATCACAATAATCCACAACACTCTAGTCCATCAATTAATGTCTTGTGAAGTGAAAAGCTGTGTGTTTGTAGGAAACAAATCCAAACTTTAAAGAAACTTTAAAACGTCGCTTCTGAAATTTAGCATTCCATCACTTGCTCACCAATGGATCCTCTGCAGTGAATGGGTGCCATCAGAATGAGAGTCCAGACAGCTGATAAAAACATCACAATAATCCACAACACTCTAGTCCATCAATTAATGTCTTGTGAAGTGAAAAGCTGTGTGTTTGTAGGAAACAAATCCAAACTTTAAAGAAACTTTAAAACGTCGCTTCTGGCCAAAATACCAGTCAAGACTATTTGTTTGGACTGTTTTCTGTTGTAAACAATGCTTGATCTGTGCATATTTCCCTCCTATTTCAGACCAGATGACTTTTTCAATAGAGAAAAAAAAGCAATATATATGGATAGAGGACTTGTGGATGATTGTGATGTTTTTATCAGCTGTTTGGCCTCTCATTCTGATGGCACCCATTCACTGCAGAGGATCCACTGGCAAGTTATGTGATGCTGAATTTTTCCAAATCGAATTTGGCCTGAGGGTGAGTAAATGTTCAGCAGATTTTCAAATATTTAAATAATTTTTAAAATATTTGAATCATAATTAAATGCAATCATTAAAAAATAAATAAAATAATTAAAGTTTAAGAAGTGTAATTGTGGTGAAAATTCAGCATCTGTCATTTGTTAAAGAGTAGTTGGACAGCTATATAAATTAGGCAGATGCTGGACACTCCTCTTGCAATATTTGCATTGTTTGTTTAATTTTTATATAAATATTCTTTATAATTCTGCAATATGCACCCACCTTTTCATTAAACATTCAGTTACCAAGGATAAAGCCCCAACATTTTTGTTTCTAATTCATTTGTGAAAACATCACGTTACTTGTATAAAATAGGCATACCGACAATTAACATCAACTTTAATGAATGTTGCAGCTTTAGCAAAGACAAGATATGAACAATGGGAATCCTGGGTGGAGAGGGCAGGCAACTTCCTCAACATCTCTTGTTCGTGTTGTGCGTGTTTTCAATAAACAGCGCTGCTTTCTAGAGTGTGAATGAGAGGTCTGTATTGACTTGCAGTTCCTTAAGATGCCCCTAAGGCAGAGGCAGCAGAGACTGGATGAATAAAACAATGATTATGCATTTCTCTCTGTCTCTCTGCATCTTGTCTCCCACACAGCTCAGTCTGACTTCCCACTATCTGCTGACAAACCTCAGAGATAGCGGCCCTCTCGTCTGGTCACCATCTGACTACAGCAGTCAAATAATGATTTGCATGATATTTGAATAATAGGCTGCTGACCCCGCCTCCACACTTACTGTAGAACGATAACACTTTCTATGCTTCTTTGAAACAACACATAAAAAGAGATATTTTGGTAACACTTTATTTTATGTTGTCCTTGTTACACGGTACATGTACTTTCTATAGTAATAACAATAAATGATGCATAACTGCATTCAACTAACCCTAAACCAAACATTCATCCTAACTCTAACCATAGAGTAAGTACATGTAGTTAATTAATAGTGCTCAGTACTTACATGTATATTTGCAATGTAAAATAAAGTATAACCGATATTTTAGCTCCTCGTATAAAGTATGATGTCTAAACAAGAAAAAAGTCAGAATTGTGAGATAAAAAGTCCAATTACATGTTTATTTTTTTTATTCTGTGATGGAAATGGGCTTCCATACTAAAGCTTCACAAGAATTACATCACATCTTTGATGTGTGTTTATTGCCATTTTTGGCAAAACTTGAATGCAGCTCATCCAATCAGAATTTATAGTTACTATTTGTTTTATAAGAGCGAAGTAAGACTGCATCTGAATCAGAGAATGTTTTTTTCCCCCATAAAATTGATTTTAACTTCCTGACCTCTGTTTTCTGTGAATAGACTGTACACACATTTGAGAGAGAAGCATGCAAAAGCCCTATTCACATAGTGGCATTTTATGTAATTAATAACACCATTGACAAAATAGGCAAATGGATTTTTTTTTTCTGTCTGTGCAATATCCATTTGGATTCTTCTGTGATTATAACCAGGGCAGATCTGAGCCTAATCCTGATGCCCCTGTCTGGATCTGCTCTCAGAGGTGAGGGCTTTGTGTGCAGGATTGGACTTAACTCTGACATAGTACAAAAATCTTCATGGCAACTGAAACGCGAGAAAGTGTTCAGTGAGTTGAACTTAGGTGCATATTATTTCAAAAAGAAGAAGAAGAAGAAGAAGAAGAAAAAGAGTATTATCTGCCTCAACTGCTAATGCACAAAAGTTATTATTAGAAAGTTATTAGCAGACTAAAATATGCAGAAATACACACATATCACCTTGAAGAAGTTTTTATAACAATAATTGTCTGTGTTTATAACAATAATTATACTGTCTGTGCATAATGGACATGAAATGTTCAGCTGTTTTGTTAATAAAATAAAATGTAAAAATAAAATATCATAAAATAACATAATTAAATACATAATTAGTAAAATAATCAGTTTTAGTGTGTTCATTGAAATGGCACATTCTTAATGTATAAACCAAATATTAAAAATATATCAGAGACAGATCACATTTATTAGCAGACTAAAATAAAATTATGCAGAAACATAAAATGTATAAATATATCACCTTGAAGAAGTTTTATGTGGCAATAATTGTAAATTGTACTGTATATACATAATAGGCATGAAATGCTCAGTTTTGTTAATAAATAAAATAACAAAAATCATTAGGACCATCAGCTTGAAATAGCACAGTCTGAATGTATAAATGAAATTATTAGGGCATCAATTTTAGTATGTTAATTGAAACTATTCAATTATTAAATATAAATCAATTTCAAATGGTCCTGTGTGAAGAGCACCTAAATGTGTTTTACTTCTAAAGCCAGTTTTTGTAATGTCAATGATTTTCTTGTCCACATTCATGTATTATCTTTGAATTATCTTTATTTGGGAACTTTTGTAGCCAATATAGATGTGCATTAATCAGCATATCATGTAATTAATTTGATTCCAATATATATATATATATATATATATATATATATTTAATGGACAGCCATACATTATAACAAATTATTATTATTATTATTATTATTATTATTATAAGTGTGTGCATAGTACTGTACATTTCAATATGTAATAATTATGGATGCACCGATACCACTTTTTCCAGTACTCGCCCGATACGATACTTTTATTTTTGGTACTTGCCGATACTGAGTACCGATACCGATATTTTTATTGCATTTGTACATTTTTAAAATATTGGGTACAGAAACCAAAGGAGTATGTATAGCCTAATGTTAGTTAGTTAACTTCATTTATCAAATAGATACAGTCAAACCAAAATTTATTCAGACACCGTCAACATTTCTCACATTATCACAGGGTTTTTTCATCTGAAACGTGCTGCGATTTATATTCCAAAGCCACTCATATAATGCAGAATCACTAAAGCAAGCAAAACACGCGCAACACTTGCACGTATTTGTACTGGCGCAGAATGAGAGGAACAAGTACAGCCTAGCACATTTCACACAGGCTGCTAGATTCACTTTCGCCAGAAAGTCGTGTATGGCTAAGGTTGAAAATAAATGATGTTTATAGTGAATGCCCCTATAAATGGTCTTATTTTTACGATTTAGTTTTAATCTAAATGATGCGTACGTGTGCTAAGTGAGTGAACATCAAAGATCACACAACAGAATTGCGCGCACTCTCTCTCTCTCTCTCTCTCTGTCTCCCTACCGTTAAGTCACTTGTGCATTGTTTTACTTACTTGTTTTTGACACATCCGACCGAACTACAAACTTTCCAGTGATGTCTGTGAGAAAGGTATATTCACTCGACAAGCTCGCACATCTGCGCCGCTGCGCACTCAATCCACTCTGCATGCTTTGCTTATCAGCTCGCGCACATCAGCTATACAGGCGTTAATACTGAATGTTTAACATTATATTCATTGCATACATATACTTCATAGTAGACATCCTTAACTCCTTTCTGCTGGCTGTTGTTCTGTTGTTGGTGTTTCTTTGTTTGAATATGGCGCTTATCACATGCTGTGTGGTATCGGCGT
>NW_015536497.1:2136159-2141593 GCF_001515605.1 Sinocyclocheilus anshuiensis | reverse complement strand
CGTGCTAAGTGAGCGAACATCAATAAAGATCACACAACAGAAGTGCGTGCTCTCTCTCTCTCTCTCCCTCCCTACCATTAAGTAACTTGTGCATTGTTTTACTTATTTGTTTTTGACATAGCCGACTGAACTACAAACTTTCCAGTGATGTCTGTGAGAAAGGTATATTCACTCGACAAGCTCGCACATCTGCGCCGCTGCGCACTCAATCCACTCTGCATGCTTTGCTTATCAGCTCGCGCACATCAGCTATACAGGCGTTAATACTGAATGTTTAACATTATATTCATTGCATACATATACTTCATAGACATCCTTAATCTCTAATAACTCCATTCTGCTGTCTGTTGTTCTGTTGTCGGTGTTTCTTTGTCTGAATATGGCACTTATCGCATGCTGTGTGGTATCGGCGTTTGGTATCGGAGCATTGTAATGAGTATGAGTACGAATACAGGAGCTCAGTATCGGGCCCCGATATCGATACCAGTATCGGTATCGGTGCATCCCTAGTAATAATACATCGCAACATTTAGAGCCTAAAAATGAAATGTCCTCATCATTATCTTCTTGCTATTTTGAAAGAGAGTCACTTTTTCACCTTGTTTTCTATTGAATCTATCAGTTATTTCTGTGCTGCTGATATTCTCAGTGTGTTCAAACATGGCTGTGTGGGCATTCAGCCATTCGTTGTGCTCCACTGACTGCTCAGATTATCGCCATCCATCATTTGTTTACACTCTCATTTGGAAAATCGAGCTGTTTTACTCCCTGAAATTATAATTTGTCCCCAAGGCCATGTAAGGTAAACGTCAGCTGTGCTTTTTTTTCTTGTTTGTACTCTTAAGATGCTTTCCCAAGTCAGAATCGACCTCTCTGGTCAGTGGCACGCTTCAGATGCTATGCTGACGGACGTTCTTTGTTTTTTCTTTGTTTTATGCCTTGTCTTAACTTGTGTGCAAAGATGTGAAGGTGATAGGGAGATGCCAGAATAGCTGGCGGCTTACGTCAGTGTAAGAGCACTGTGGGATTGATGCTACAGGGCGAGGCTTTTGATGTTGCATGTGACCTTTGTCATCGGAAACGTTCTCAGACACAAGCTCAAGTTCATAAATAAATAAATAAAAACACCCTAAAGAAAGTCTCAAGCCTATGTACTTGAACAAAAGTATGACATGCTTCAGAAAACTCTATCAGCAGAGTGCTAGTCTGGAATTCTATCTGGAATACTATAATACACATGAATGTGAATAAACAAATAAACAAATAAATAAATAAATAAATAATGAGCATCAGTTTTAGTGTATTAATTCAATTGGCACAGCCTGAAAAATAAAATGAAATAAAATAATGTCACCAGTTTTAGTGTGTTGAAAAAAAAAACACAGTTAAAATAAAATAAAACAAAATAAAATAAAATAAAATAGGGGACATACATTTTATTGTGCTTATTCAAATAGCACAGTCTGAAAAAATAACAAAAAAATAAAATAATTATGGCATCAGTTTTAGTGTGTTTAGTAAAAAAAAAAAAAACAGTCAAATAAAATAAAATTAATACAATAAAATAAAATAGGGGGCATACATTTTATTGTGCTAATTTAAATAGCACAGACTGAAAAAATAAAATAAAATAATGATTGCATCAGTTTTAGTGTGCTTAGTTAAAAAAAACTGTCGAATAAAATAAAACAAAACAAAACAAAATAAAATAGGGGGCACACTTTTTATTGTGCTAATTCAAATAGCACAGACTGAATAAATCAAATAAAATAAAATAATTATGGCATCAGTTTTAGTGTGTTATTGAAATAGCACAGTCTGAATAAAATATAAAATAAAATATGTACAATGTGCATCAAGTTCATTAATAAGCATACCATAAAATAAATTAAATTTGGATTTATTTTGCCTGATAGCCCTAAATAGTAACAATTTATTATTATTATTATTATTATTATTATTATTATTATTATTATTATTATTATTATTATTATTATTATTATTATTATTATTATTATTATTATTATTATTATTATTATTATTATTATTATTATTATTATTATTATTATTATTATTATTATTATTATTATTATTATTATTATACAATTTATTATTATTATTATTATTATTATTATTATTATTATTATTATTATTATTACTATTCTATGATTTTGGGTCAAGATTTGATTTGATGAAGAAAATATTAAATTCAACAGCATTTGTGAAGAAATATTGCCTTACATGTAGGCCCAGATGGAATATGTACACTTTTTCTGCTGATTTTGGTGGGAAATATGTGGAATAGATGGATCAAATTTGTGATAGCTGAAAGTATAATAAAATTATCCAAAATATGTAATAAATTAACACACAAGGGGATTTTGTGAAATATGGAAATGTGCAGTGCTTCACATGGAATTCTTCCGGCACATATTCCATGCGGGCCTGTGCCACAACGGTAAAACTTAAGGTGGAACACGCATGCATGAGAAAATATGACCTATCTATGCATGATTTATGGGGCACTTGAGAATTATTGGTATCTGGTCTTGCTCTTTTAGATATAAATCAGACAGAAGCTTGTATCACTGATGGTGTTGGTAAGACACGCTGACCTACAAGTTCTGCTCATGCGTGAAACCGCAGGGAGTTCTCAACAAGAGCCACTGTCTGTGGCTGCCGATTCCACTCGCTTGGGCCAGAAATGGAGGAAGCTCAGGGGACAGCTTTTTTTTTGAAGATACGAGATCATAGAATGCCATAAATCTATCATGTCCTGTCATATCCGACATAATTCATCCATGCATGGAATATTGCATGTCTGGAGAACATGCCGTTTTGTATGTTACATAGATATGCGTGTGGATGCTGTATTCCTTTGGATTCCTCTGCAAACTGGGCCGTTTCTGCTCACTCTGTAGCATTCAGAGTGAAACTGAACTCGACACGGTGTCCAAATACTGCCTATCCTGTTTGTATGATGCAATCTGAAAGGGTTTTATCAGCCTACGTTACATATTAGACCTAAAAATATAAACACAGAAACTCCCCTTAAGCTTAATGTAACAAAGCATCAAATCTTTTGGGCTGAATTATCTCCTTTTGAACTTTAGATGCTCTTTTATTCTGACCCCAGCACTTTAATAATGCATTGTTGCATTCATTGTACATTAATCATTATTCACTTTCTCTAAAAGACATTCATAAACCACCAAGGAAAATGTTTAATATTCTGAATATTTCGTAGAATATTTACAACAGCATTTAAATTAAAAAGTTTAAATTCTTCATAGAAATCCAAACGCTGTGGCATTTAGCGCACATATGAATGATGTGTACTGAGACATATTAATTATGTATATGTTTCATTAAAAAGTTCTTTGTTCCTTTTGTCTTATGTGTGTTTGATTAGGTCTTTTGATTGATGTTCTTCAGAGTTATTACTATTCTTTAATCTTTCATCTCTCTTCTTTTATATTTGATCTCATTTCCAAGAGCGAGTAATTTCTCTTAACTTTATTGTATCTGAATTACATTCATAGGCATTTATGGTCCATAATAAAATCAAATATGATGTTCAGTAATGTCTTACCTTCTGAAAAGACAAGTGTGGATTTTGCTGGTTTAGTGCAGGTCTTGTGTTATTATAATTATTATTTAAATACATATTTTAAAATAAACATAAAAATGTGATGACATGAAAAATAAACCTAAAAAAGTGTTTTTTAAACATTTAAAAACTGGATGTTTTGAACATTCAGGGAATATTCAGAAAGTTATGAACAAACTTTCTTCCAGTAATGTTAATAGAACATTCATTCAAAGTTTTCTGTTTTTAATAACGGTCTCAAAACGTTAGAACAAAAACATTATTTATACATCAGTCATGGAATGTTTTTTTTTTTTTCTGAAACATTTTAGTTGGATGTTCTTCAAACTTTTTTTGTTTAAAAACATTAATACTATTTCCAAAGGTTCAGAGAACATTCAAAAATAACTTGAAGGTCCCCTGAAATGCTGAGAAACACGCAGCGTTACTCTATGCGTTGACGTCATTTGAACTGAAACAGGGAGACAGGGCGGGACATATCAAGCAGCTCTTTTTAAAATAGCCAATAGTGTTTGTTTATATCACAGCTTGGGCTAGAGCCGTTCAGAGCCGTTGAGCTCCGTAAATCCGCATTTGAAGGTGTATGCCAGCCACAATCTCATCCATATTGCTATAAAATACAGCATTCTGTGTAGAATTCAAATAGCTCTGATACATTTTGTGGTCTGCGCAGACTCGCGCATGTGATCCGCTCCGTGCTATCGTGTCTCTGGACCGGAGCAGAGTGTGTGTGCGGTGCGGTGGTTAGCGTGATACAGCGCGAAACCAGACTTCTTTTTTTCCTCAATGGAAAGCATATTTACACTGTTTGAATCGTTCCCTGTCCCCTATATAGTGCACTACGTCATGGGCGTAGCTTGTGGGGGGGCCTGGTCCCCCCATAGCGATTAAAGAATTTTACTAAATATTTATTTATAACGTTTTTTCTATGAAGTAAAAATGCATATAATGCAGTTAATAATACATGTAAAAGTTAATACGTAAAAGTTAATACATTTTAAATTGTTATTGTAAGTAAATTAATAAATCAAAACAAACTTAACGTCTCCCTCAATCTCATTTGCGTAAGAATTGTCACGTGACGAATCTGCATTTTGGTGGATAATAGACTTAACGGTAATGCTTGCCTATTTTGTGGAATAAAATGATGTTCCGCATTTTTAACACTACGGCTATGCACTACGTGCCATTCACTGTACAGAAAATACTAATTCTGTGGACAAGTGACCGATTTCAGCCTAGTGTTGGGTCGTTCTTGAACGATTCATTCATTTTGAACGAACCTTTAATGTGACTCGGGAAGAACGAGTCGTCTCGGGGAGTGATTCGTGTTCATCTCTCGAGTCTTCGGGTTTTTCGAGTCCTTCGTTCATCACGTGACAGACCCATATGCTTAACCTATGCTGTCTGAGCCGGAAAGAGACTTAATAATAATAACCAACTCTTTATTACCTTTGTTACAACATTCAGTGTTATGGAAAATAACCATCATGACAGAAATTCAAACATTTAGAAACTGTAAATAGTAAAAAGCTACAATTTGAGACCAGAAACGCATCACGTAACTAAGAGTAAATAATAATTATAATAATGATGATAATAATAATAAAAATAACAATAAGTATGCACCCGTTTGTAAGGAAGTTTGCAAATTAACTAATTTCTCTATCCAATGCTGTCACGTTATGTGACAAAAGAACGAATGATTCGAAAGACTCGAGAGATGAACTTATCAATTCTCTTTCCGGCTCAGACTGCATTGGTTAAAGCTTATGGGGCTGTCATGTGATGAACGAATGACTCAAACCCGAAGACTCGAGAGAT
>NW_015536497.1:2122490-2136070 GCF_001515605.1 Sinocyclocheilus anshuiensis | reverse complement strand
ACTGTTTTGGAGCACACTGCCTTATAGATAACCTTAAGACTAACATATTGATACTAACACCCAAAAAACTTTAAACTTTAAATAACTTTCCCATAATGTTTGCAAAACGATAAAAATGGAGAGTTCCCTTAATATTTGCTCTTTCCTCTAACATTCACATAACCAAGCAAGGAGAAAACTTTAAAAACATTTAAAAACTGGATGTTTTGAATGTTCAGGGAACATTCAAAAATAATGTTTTCATAACTTAATGGGAACGTTAGAAAAACATTCTTAGAAAATATATTGTTAGTTGGGAAACAAATTAATCTGGATCCTAAATCAATCCAAAATCATTCCAGAATTGTTGACTGCTTTTTAGCCCATTAGCAACGACCTTCCCCACTGATATTATATTCATATTTAGTCAAACAATTACATGCCTTTAAACATATACATGCCTTTTATGCTAATATGCATTTCTATTTTGCTTTCAGCTAAATAAAGGATCCTTTCTAAATAAATGGAGACATGACAAATTTTGTGCAGTTTATAGATTACGCACTGACACGTCTTACCCCACTCTCCCTCTTGAAGTCTGATGTGTGCTTGAGGGCTGCGGTGTATTAAAATAATAAGGGAAGATTTATTTCATAATTTAAATGACTGCAGACAGAATCAGCGCTGGAGTCTGTGTGGATCGCTTACTGTCATAGCCTAACGGCTGGCTTATTAAAAGCTATCCCATCATGCCCTCTAGGAAGAATCCTTTTTTTGAGGAAGTTTCTGAAAATAAACTGATTATACAGACATAAATGTTAGTCATATGCTGTACGCATTCGGCCTGGTCTACCGAGAAGCACAGCAGGACAGAATTTTGCCAATTTGGCAGTGAATTTTTTTTTTTTTTTTTTTTTTTTTTTTTAGTAAGGAAATAAGCCTTTATGCTTTTGCTGCTGAAAAACAATAGAGATAATTGGAGATAATTAGCCAATCAGTGCCGTAATATGAAATAAGAGACAGTATACAGTAGATTCTCAAAGGCTCCCAGTGAGAGTGATAATTGTTGCTGGCTGTGATGTACAAAAACATGCTTTATAGTTCAGTCTAGCATATGCTGATTAAGATGTAACTTTGAAGGTGGCACAAAAACATTTCTCTTGAAATATGAATGGTGAACCTGACTGACCCGCTTCTTTGATCATGTTTCTCAGACTAAAAAATGCTGAATCCCTGAGGACCATAATGCGCAAAGCATGATAGTTGGGGAAATCTGAAATGATGCTTTGAAATGTTCCGGAGTCTCAGATTTTATAGCTGAGGTTAATAAAACTGCAGCATTATTACGGTGCAGAGGGATTAAATGTGAAGAAATCCACCCTGGAAAAAACTAATTTGCTTTTTAATTGCACACTTTGAAAAATAAAATGCTTTATTCATCCGAACCAACAGTTTTCATGGCTGAGAGCTCTTCATAATGAAAAATGACAAATTTCGATTTTGGATCCTAAATCTAGATATTTGACTAATATTAAGAGCTCAATTAAAGGAATCGTTCACCCAAAAATGAAAATTTGCTGACAGTGTACTCACCATTAGCCCATCCAAGATGTAGATGAGTTTGATTCTTCATCAGACCAGATTTGGGAAAATATATCATTACATCACTTGCTCCCCAGTGGATCCTCTGCAGTGAATGGGTGCCGTCAGAATGAGAGCCCAAACAGCTGATAAAAACATAATAAAAATGTTTAAAGCTGATAAAAATCACAATAATCCACAAGTAATCCACACCACTCCAGTCTGTCAATAAACATCTTGTGAAGCGAAAAGCTGTGTGTTTGTAAGAAACAAATTATTCATTATGGCATGTTTTTCATTTAAACTATCACTTCTGGCCAAAATACGAATCTATAATCCATAATAATGTTTTCTCTAATGAAAAAGTCCATCCCCTGTTGTCCTCTCACATCAAAATCCACCAACATATAGTATTTGTTTTTGCTTGTAAACAGTGCTTGATTTGTGCATATTTCTCTCCTGATTCAGACTTTTTTCACTGAAAGCAATTTTATGGATAGAGGAAATAATGTTTTGAAGTAAAAAAAAAAAACACCTTAATGATGGATTTGTTTATTACAAACACAGCTTTTCACTTCACAAGATGTTAATTGATGGACTGGAGGGGTGTGGATTACTTGTGGATTATTGTGATGTGTTTATCAGCTGTTTGGACTCTCATTCTGATGGCACCCATTCACTGCAGAGGATCCACTGGCGAGCAAGTGATGTAATGCTACATTTCTCCGCTTCTGTTCTGATGAAGAAACAAACTACATTTTGGATGGCCTGACGGTAATTACATTTTCAGCAAATTTTTTTTTGGGTGACCTATTCCTTTAATCGCTGAATTACAAAATGTAGTAAAATCATAAAGAAATGATTCACTTCAGAGGTCTCAGTCTACAAACTGGAAAAAAAAAAATATAGGGCCCCTCAAGTTTTAATGCTTCATCATTAAATCCAGTCCGCATTTTTCCTTATACATAATGTATTAAACAGCTTACCGTTACATTACAGCCGGATTGTGATGTTCCTGCTCTATTAATGGGACTGCAACCTGCCTGATCTGCAGGAGAAAACTGCCGTTCATCTCAGGCACCATTACTCTGCTAAACATGCAGAGCCATATACGAGGATGAGATGAGGCATTCAGCTCTGTAAAGGCCCATCTATGCATCAATAATCATATTACTGTGCCAATGGTTAAAATTCATGGTCGTTGCAACATTTATTTGTTGTGACTATTTAACTGGCCTGTGCTACTGACCCTCAGGTAATTTGAGTTTAAGACCCTTGAATTAGTTGATGGCAGTTTATACGTTTATAGATTTTGAGTGAAGGCAAAATCAATTCGGTAGTTTTAGCATTTGCTTTTCACTAATGTGAGTCGAGTGTAGCTCTCAGTAATCTTATTTCCCATTTAAATGTAAAAGCCCACTGTTTAACTTGCCACCGCAGCAGGTACCATAATGAATTTACTGAGCCCCTTATGTGCAGGGAGATACTTTAGCTTATTTCCAAACATCTGCTTAATTAAGCATGAAATAGGTGTCACTTCAAGTCTTAATCTGTCAACAGTGTTTATTTATCAATACATTTAACTTTTAACTATAGTGAAATTAATCATGTTGATTCTGTCTAATTAAACATTACAGCATGAGCTGCCCTGACTGATACTGTACGGTATGACAAGAGCGGCGATCCATCTCATGCTTTTAGGATCCAGCTAGTCGACAAGTGTTAAAGCTCTGGGGTGATGAGGAGATGCTGCCAAGTTTCACCAGGATCCAACAAACAATCCTGCAGAGTGCGTTAAGATTTTATGATTTGACAAATTCAGGGGAGCTTTGAAACCAAGAGCTAATTTATTATGTTATGAGATTAACAATTTGGATTATTAATTCAGAAATTAACTGTAAATATCTCATAATTTGACAGTTTTAGTGATTATGACTTATATGCTTTCAGCGCTTTCAGTGCTGCCTTCATCCAGAGTTTCTATTTTTACCTAAACTAAAAAAAAAACTTACAAAAACTAAAAAAAAACACACACACACAACCCCCCCCCCACATACAGACATAAATATAGTTAGATTACATTAAGAAATCCACCATAGAAAAAAAAAACACAACTTTAATCACTGATAGATAAGCCGTTCTGTTTATATACTGGCAATTCTGATATGCAGGGCATACATCCATTAACTCTGCTTCTGACCCAAAATAGATGACTTCTTAAGAGTGGTGTGACATGAATCAAGGCAAGAAATTGATGAGTTCTTGCTTTGATTGCATCCTTGATTGCATATAAAATGAAACGAAAGAGAAGGTAAGTTTCGCAGGAATGTATGTCTTTGTAAGAGTCAGAACAGAAGCTATATGTTTTAATTAAGTTTCCTATAGAACAAAAATGCTCATTTCTTTTTAGCATTAGCATTGCTAATTTTTTTTTCAGTATTCAAATTCCCAATGCAATGTGAAGCTAGCGCTTGGCGTAAAATGTACAATGTAATTTCTCTAAGCAGTGTCTTCATAGGTCTTCTACAAGCCTTTCATTGCTCTTGAAAAGTCCTTGAGGCATGATTGCGTGCTTTTTCATTTCTGGTGTCGCACCACATCCACTCAAGCACTTAACATATCTGAACCACACGACACGAGACCTTAATTTCTTTTGTCAAGAGTCTCTGATGGAAGTCCACAGGTTGCCAACAAGCAGTAAGAATAAATGGCAGACACTTATACCTGCTAAATGTTATATTCCAAAATGTATTTTTTTGGGGAAAAAAATGTATATATATACAATATAACAAAGAGTGAAAAATTGAAGGGGGTCTGAATACTTTCCGTACCCACTGTATATATATATATATATATAAAATATGTAAATTTATATTTATAATGTTCTACATATTGCAGTTGACTACACTTAAATGTTAATAAATTGAATATGTATGAAAAGTGAATTTTACAAAAACTTTGACAAAATCCTGTAATGTCAACGTTTTGGTAATGCATGAATAAAAGTCCCAGCAGCAATATTTCCCTTAAAAGATTGTGTCTAAAATGTAGACTAAGGATTCATCTGGAACGCTTATAAATTCACATATAAATGGTTTGAGTCAGGACAGGAACTGATTATCTGTACTTGCCAGAGCTGCTTACCATATTCAAATCTCAATGTAATGCATCCAGCGCTTATGCACCCAATCTGTGCAATGCACGCTTACATCCATCATGCATTAGAAAAGCTCTGTTTCCAAAATTATTCACATAACTTGGCAATAGAAGGAGACCTTGCACAGTGGATCAAAAGAGTTTGAGGAGCGATCATGGGGTTTTTTCCTTCCATTATTACACAATACAAAAGACCACGCAACTTTCAAAGAGTGCGGCTCCTTTCAACTCAACATTTCTGCAATACAGCGCAACAATGACCACAAAGAGTGAAAAATTGAAGGGGGTCTGAATACTTTCCGTACCCACTGTACTTTTTTTACCACAGTCTTGGTTCTGGAAATAGTTTTCTCATTCATGTTCTCCATAGGGGTTTGAAATAATTCTTCTAAAAAGAATTTCAGTCATGAACCAAACCAACCAGCTCTGAGATGAAACACGCCATTGCACACTTTGATTAGAAGCAAAAGAGAATATGAAAATTAATTTTTTTTTTTTAACATTTTGTTATAATGTTGACATTATACTACAAGCAATGCACTACATGCCTCAGTGCAAATTTTGTACTCAAAACCATAAAAGAAGGGTATAATATAAAACAAATGACATAAACATTGATTACACCACCCTGCATCTTATTTGCTGAATGAAATCCAATAGGTTTCTTACTAATTTTGGGGTTCTGATACAACAACAGTGCTGTTCATACATTCTCACAAAATATTATGTACATTTTGTAGCATTTATACTTTTGACCTCCATTTGTAAGGTGGAGAGGTCTTGTATTATCATCAGAAAACTGCCACAGAGAGATGATTCCTGTCTTCCTCTGAGCCAGATTACAATTATTTGCTCAATTAACAGACCATTAAGACATTTATGAATGATTTTTAAGACATTATTTTATGCCTAATTCTGATTTGAAGGTTAGAATTATGGCAAGTGACAGAAGAAAATGCAAACATGACCCAGATGTTTTTTTTTTTCTGTCACATCCAAACACCGACAGGAAAGGTTTGTTTATGTGAACTTCTTTGATATTTCTTTGACACACACACACACACACAGACACACACACACACATATGGGGACACTCAAAATGTCCTCAAAGCACCTTCTCGTTTTAATACCTATGTCATACCCATGTCATTATACAAATTTGTGTCCTCATAAATCACATAAACACGCGCACGCACGCACACACACACACACACACACACACACACATATATATATATATATATATATACACAACCCCAATTCAACCCCAAGTACAAAGAAAAAAAAATCCATTATTTGCACTAGCCAACTTAATTTTATTTTGTAAATATTTAAACATTTTGATTTTGATGGCTGCAACACAGTCTAAAAAAGTTGGGACAGAGGCATGTTTACCACCATCACATCAAGTTTCACTTTTATTTTGCGATTAAGTTGGTCAGTGAAAACTTCAGAAACCTTTTCTTTGTACTTTTGTCAATTAAATAAAAGTTAAAGAGAATTAACAAATTACAGATTCTTGATTTTATTACATTTTACAAAACTTCCCAACTTTTCTGGAGAGAGAGAGAGAGAGAGAGTAAATTGTAAATGTCACAAATAATTACAAAGAATCATCAAGTAACACAAGAGTGAAATAGTATTTTCTTGTCAAATGTACTCCAATTTAATTGTTAAACATCAGTTTCTAGAAGATAAAAAGGATTGTCTCTATAACCCTGCTGTTGCACTTAATACTGACATTTCTCTGATGTCTCTGTCTCTAATGCACATCTTCTTTCTCAATTAATCCTCCAGCAGAAGAGTGGCAGTTGTAGGTTCTGTTTCCTTTTTTCTCTCCTGTCGTTATCTCTCCTTTCTCTCACCACTTCCATTATTATCTTTCAAATTTAATAAACATCCCTTGACATAAATGGATGCATATCTCTGCAGCTTCATCTATTGCTTGGCAACCGGGGTTCTTGCGGCGCAGACCGCACACAGCCATCACACTTTTTAGTCCGAAAGAAAAAGACATTCTTGTCGAGCACGCAGTTAATTGACTCTTTCTGGGAGATTTATTGATAAGGAAATGCGGTTGAAATTATGTGCTGTTATCACATGCTGCAGATCATATTTACATAGTTTAAACAAACAATTATCTCCATTGTGCAATTATAATGACGCTAACATGATATTACACATGCATATCGTGCATTTGTGTCCCACCATGACTGTACAAAAACAATTCACAGTCTCACAGCACGAGGGATAACGCTCTTGTTGTAATGAAAGTGCGGCTGGGGGCTAAATAGAGTGGGCTGAACATGTTTCAGCCATTATCACGAAGGCACTTATCAGTGTACTTTCAAATGTCGAAAGATTTGGTTTCTGAAAGTACAGTGTGAGAGTCATTCACATGTAAATGACATCCCCATCCTCTTTTGTCACTCCCTGTTTTCATGCTGAGTTGATATGTGGGTATTCTAAGTCATCCTGTATACTTTTTCCATAGCCATATGGTGCACTATGAAAAAGAGTAGGCCTGTTGGTTTTCTTTTCTTTTTTTTTTTACTCGGTGCTTCTAAAATCAAGCCCCCCCTCCTATTTTTTCCCTTAATGCAAATAATTTTATTGTTGTTGTCAGCATAAATAATAATAAAGTGTTCTGTTTTTTAAGAAACTCATGGTCTTTCTGATGTTAATTATGAACTGTGGGTTGTAAAATGCTGCAATGGTAAAACATTACAGACATTATGCAAGTCATTGCAATTTCGCTAAAGGGCTCTTTATTCAACAAGACCGCTGATGTGATCTTTGAAATATACAGCCTTGATTATGTCATGAGTAATGGTGCGTAGTCTAGCATTCACCACGTAATTGATCTACAAGTGCTGTTCGAGGTCTCTGGCTATCAGTAATCTAACATGCTAATTAGCCAGCAGTTCTTCATTAAGATTGAAGGAATGCTTTTAAAACACTGCAGTACATAAAACACATATAGAATAAACCAAAACATGTTTATTAAATGACAGCTATCACATGTATTTCTGCAACTACTGTAAGTGTTACATTATAGCCCCTTTCAGAAATACTGTCTTTACTGGTAAATTACCTGTAAATTACCGTTAAGCGATAATGTGTGAACAGGACAGTTTAAAAAATACAGGTAAATTAATTCTAGCAATTTACCGTTATGAGAAGTTGTAACATTGCCAGTAAATTACCGGTAATGTGCTCTGTGTAAAAGCAGAATGAGATTCCCAGTATGAGCACGTACAAATTAAGAACACACTGACGTAAGACGTCTACTCTGAGCCAATCTTAACATTCTGACGCAGATGACGCATTTATTCTGCGCTGTGTAGTTCGGTTTGAAGTCGTCTGATATGATGTCTCTTGGCCAAAAGCAGCTGCATGAATGTGAATGTTTGACACAAAAATGAAAACGTCAACAAAAACACTGACCATGTATTCTCCGTGTTTACAAACACAACACTGGGAGGTCATTTCTGGTTAATGATAAAAGACGGAATATCATTGCCTGTGTGAACAGTGCATTTTTGTGTTTACCGGTAAAGTTGTTCCGGTAATTTTACGGCAATTTACCGATATTTCTGTGTGAAAGGGCTTATGAAACTTGATACATAGATACTTTCACTTACGACCAGTGTTGGCTGTTTAGAATGATCTCCAGTGAATTTGAAAGTATTTCAGACTATATAACTTATCTGGTTATTTAATTCAAGCATTTTTAATGTTGTGTAATGTAATATCTATAATTGAATGCATTCATTTTGTAATATCAAAAATAACAGATCTGGAGAAATTTTGCATTACGTCACTTACCAGTGGATCCTCTGCAGTAAATGGGTGCCGTCAGAATGAGAGTCCAAACAGCTGATAAAAACATCACAATAATCCACAAGTAATCCACTCCAGTCCATCAATTTACTTCTTGCGGAGTGAAAAGCTGCATGTAAAATAGCTGCGGCTAAAATATGAGTCCATAATCCATAGCAACGTTTTCTCCAGTGAAAAAGTTTGTATCCTGTTGTCCTCTCACATCAGAATCCATGTATCTCATCAACATATTTGTTTAGAACTATTTTGGACTGTTTTTGCTTGTAAACAGTGCTTCATCTGTGCATACTTCTCTCCTAATTCAGACGAGACAACCTTTTCACTGGAGAAAGCAATATTATGGATAGAGGAAGTTAGAAACATCTTCTTCTTACAAACATGCTGCTTTTCGCTTCACAATATATTAATTAATGGACTTGAGTCATGTGGATTACTTATTATTGTGATGTTTTTATCAGCTGTTTGGACTCTCATTCTGACGGCACTCATTCACTGCAAAGGAGCCACTGGTGAGCAGGTGATGTAATGTTACATTTCTCCAAATCTGTTCTAATGAAGAAACAAACTCATCATCTTGGATGGTCTGAGGGTGAGTCAATTTTCAGCAAATTTTCATTTTTGGGCAAACTATTCTTTTAATAAAATATATATTATATTTTATTTGAAATCATCTGTATGGATTTAATGCATTTTCTAGCACTAGCACAATATACAACAGTCAAAACAACCCACTCTCAAGTCTCTATGTTATTCCAGTCTCTGCAGAATATGATATTCTCTAGGATTTTTTGGTCTGTTTTATCACCTGCCAAGTGCAAAACCATAAATCTGTTTGCTTAGAAAACGAATAGTAAATCTTCCCTAAACCAGTAACATAATTTGCGGCATCATTCATGTTTGTACCACTTAAGTTTAATATTTTGAAAAAAACCTTACCCATATGAGCAGTAATAGAGTTTGAAATACTAATACTTGCCTTAGTGAGCATCGCTAATAATTAAAAATTAAGTCTTGAGTCGCCTCCGATTTAAAAGAATATCTGGCATGGTAACTCTAAAAGCATTATTAAATCAAATGGAATAAAAACCAAACCTTCCCCTCAACAAAATGTTTTAACACTTTAACAAAATAAACAGCGGCGGGTTGTTCCCGTAGTGCAGGTAAATGGCCTATTAAATATTTTTATGCACAAAAAGGCTGTTTTTTTTTTTTTATCAATTCAAAGATTCTGATAAAACCCACCACAAATACACCCAATTTGCCTTTAATAATGAGAGTAAGAGCATCTCCACCTGAAGCCAGTCATTTCCTGGATAATTGTACATCAGCATAATCATATGCTTTGTGCGCGCAGATCACTCTTATGCTGCATTCACAGCCATCTCTCTTAGGACTCCTCTGTAAAGAACTCTTTTGGGCCACATTACTAGCCCTTGACTCAATACAACTGATGGTTTTTCTTCAGAAGCATGATTGATGCCAAAACAATACTTGGTTTTGACAGAAATGATCGGTTTGATACATTGATTGATTACCGAGAAAAGAAACAATAGCTGCTCTCAGAAAATAATTTCTTTGTGGCCCAGAAAACAGGTTGATATGTGTGTGTTAAGGCGGCGATGGGCAATTTTTCTTACGTTAGTAATGCCATGGCAAACAAGGAAAGGTGATTAGAGGGTGGCTTTCTTTGATATCCTTTTTGTGTGATCCATAGAAACCAGTAGTTACATTCCTGCCTAACATTCTTAGCCATTTGTACTTGTGGCGCCTTATGAAGGGAGTCGTATCTCAAGAATATATCTCGAAGTATCCATATTCTTCATAAAAAATTGCTGCTTCAGTCCAATTTTGTGAAATGTAATGGACTTTCACAGTCTTACTAACAGCTTGATGCAGACTAAATTTAGTGAAGAAAATGGATATTTATGGGAGGGGCTGCTTCTCTTGAGTGACTTGTGTAATGGCCACTTTACAACAGTCCCGCCTTGAGAGACTATCTTGGAAACTTAAAATCTGGCTTTTATGTAACTCAAGCAAGTGTATGGATTGTGTTCGCACCGCACAAAGGGATCTATTGTGACACACATTTCAGGTAATGAGCGCAAAGAACTGTAATTTCATCGGCTGATTACAAATGGTAATTAAGACACTTATCCTGCAATTATTCTCAGGCAGATATTGCATGCCTGGAATACTGTTCTTTATGAAACGTATCCAGCTCTAGAGGCTGATCGGATGAGCCACGTAGTGCATAAACACACATCTGTGACTGCCACATCACAAATGAGATCACTTCAGGGTCTTGCTTGCTCCTCCCAGACATCAATAAGATGACATGGAGAGTGAATGGAGATTGGTGCTCAATTCTCCTGCTTCTCAGATGTTTCTTCTGGAGAAAAAATACAATAAAAGCAAAGTTCAGATTTGCCAAGATATTAAAGATAAGATACTAAAAATATTAAAGATTCTGTCTGATTATTCACCCTCACCCTTGTGTCATTATAAACCTTTATGACTTTCTTTGTTCTGTGGAACATAAAAGAAAATGTTTTGAATAATGTTGGCAACCAAACAGCTCTGGTTTCAACTGACTAAGATCATAATGACAGAAAATAAATAAATAAATAAATACAATGGAAGTCAATGGGAAGTGAAACTCTCTGGTTATGAACATTCTTTAAAATTGTTTGTGTGTGTATTTCACAGAAGAAAGAAAATGCATACAGGCTTGAAATAACATGAGGGTGAAAAAATCATGACATAATTTTCATTTTTGGGTGAACCCTCCCTTTAAATGAAACATAACTGAGAACTGTATAGGAGCACCTGAGGGGACATGGTGATGGGGGAAAAAAATGTGAAGAATGGGATGGGAAGAAAAATTATATATAATTTTGATGCTTTTTTGTTTAATCACAAAAGTATTGTTTTCCACTGAAAAACTTATTTTTTTGCGAAAAAACGCAAAATTTCCCAGGGGGAGATGCAAAAGCATTGAAATATTGTATTATTTCAATAACTACAATATTGTGTAGTATTGCTTATTTTCTTTAGTGAGAAGACAGTATCCACAGTGCACTGGTTTTTCCATCGATAAATTATGGATCACGCCAAGGTAAATATTGATAGAAATTCTATAGATGCTTGACTTGTCAGTGTATAATTTCACTACTATTATGCCTGGGAATGAGAAAGAGAGGAAGAATATACATATATATATATATATATATGTGTATGTGTGTGTGTGTGTGTCAATGTATAATGTGTATATATTAATGTAGCATTATAATGTAATGTATTATATTTTATTTAGTATCATTTATTTGTATTTTATTTTATGTATATTTATTTTTTTACACTGTAAAACAAAAATTAAAAAAAAATAATAAAACCATATAAATATTATAACATAAGAAATATAAACAAAACAAAATAATTATATCAATATAATAATTACATGAAATTATATAATCACATAAAATTATATGAATAATTATATACTTTATATGATGCCCTAGTCAAGGAATTATATTTATAGGTTTTTAACAGAAAATATATAATATGCAAAAAATTTAATATTTGTGAATACATAGAAACTTTATGCAATTTTTTTTTTTTTTTTTTTTTTTTTCTTTCAAATGCCGATTTTCATTAGTCTTTAGCAAATCAGGTGCAACAACAATGCATACAGCATGCATAAATAAACACTAACAGGCACAATTTTACAGTTCCTGGGGTACTTGGGGTACGTTTACCTTTAATTAAAGTTTTAATGGTCTAACACAATACGATTATTTATGCCACACCCAGGGCAGGACTTACGGGGCCGGGGGTCCCTGGGCTTGAGGTTATGTTTGGGCCCCATACCTATACTACAAATGCCCTCAACTAGAACATTATTATGGCGTAGCACAAAATACACAAAAATTAAAATATGCTTTCAGGTTCAGAGAACATAAGTTAGGCTACATAATCACATAACTGAATGCCAGAATGTTAAGTATATTGTAATTTGCTTAGCCATTATTATAAATTAAACTCAGGACCTGAATTTCGCTTTAGAAACAGCTTTTGTGGAAAACATTCAGGTACAGAAATGCTGCAGAAAATACAGGTACAGAAATGCTGCAGAGATGGAATAAACTGTACATTAAAAATGTATATTTATAAGTTTAATTTAAAATAATTAAATTAAACAACAGATTAATTCTTAAAATTAAAGTTACAAATGTTATTCAGTCAAGAGCAGTGAGTGATTTTGCCTTTTGTTGTTAACATTAATTAACAATAACCAATAGGCCTAATTAATTAACATTGTTAACATTAACAGTTGGTATGAAAGTGGCAGCAGCTTTTAGTATACCTGCTGTCTGTCAGTCTGTATTAAAGAACAAAAGAAAAAAAATCACTCTGCTCAAATCTGCTCTTGACTAAATAACTTTTTCATATTTAATATGGATTAATATATAAATATAATCTATATCTATGACTTTATACATCATAGTATTTTGTTCCTGAATAGTAGAAGCTACTGTTAGTTTTAGGCTAGCCAACCTGAAAAAGTTAAAGCACAGTTTGTTTATTTTGTATCCTTGTGCTATTGCTAGTAACTTGTTCATTTATACTGACCGTTTAATTGTCTTTATGTAACATTATTTATTAAAATGCAAGGTTACTTGAGTCAGAAACAATGAAAACAATAACTTTTTCTGGAGGTGTTTGCGCAGCTCCGTGTGCTCGGCACTTTTGATGTGACCGTGAGCGCCCAGAAAAGTAGTTTGGATAGGCAAGTACCGAATGGTTTAAAAAGACTTAAAAAGACGTGCAAATGATAAACTTTTGTGATGATGCAACACTGACCCGATTAGGCAAGTGACAGTCCTGTCAGCTGAGCGAAAGTCTTGTATGGCAGTGTGCAACAGCTATCTTAGTGCAGATGAGATGCGCTGATGTGAGGCAATTTTGAGAGAGCGAGAGCGAGAAGACGCGAGAGAGAGAGCGAGAGAGAGCGAGAGAGCGAG
>NW_015536497.1:2120987-2121930 GCF_001515605.1 Sinocyclocheilus anshuiensis | reverse complement strand
GTTATTCAGTCAAGAGCAGTGAGTGATTTTGTCTTTTGTTGTTAACATTAATTAACAATAACCAATAGGCCTACATTGTTAACATTGTTAACATTAACAGTTGGTATGAAAGTGGCAGCAGCTTTTAGTATACCTGCTGTCTTATTAAAGAAATTAAAGAACAAAAGAAAAAAAATCACTCTGCTCAAATCTGCTCTTGACTAAATAACTTTTTCATATTTAATATGGATTAATATGTAAATATAATCTATATCTGTGACTTTATACATCATAGTATTTTGTTCCTGAATAGTAGCAGCTACTGTTAGTTTTAGGCTAGCCTACCTGAAAAAGTTAAAACACAGTTTGTTTCATTTGTAGCCTATCCTTGTACTATTGCATTGCTAGTAACTTGTTCATTTATTACTGACCGTTTAATTGTCTTTATGTAACATTATTTATTAAAATGCAAGGTTGAAAACAATGAAACAATAACTTTTTCTTGAGGTGTTTGTGAGGCGGCTTCGTGTGCTCGGCGCTTTGGATGTGACCGTGAGCGCCCAGAAAACTAGTTTGGAGCGCGCAAGTACCGAATGGTTTAAAATTACTTAAAAAGACTTGCAAATGATAAACTTTTGTGATGATGCAACGCTGACCCGATTAGGCAAGTGACAGTCCTGTCAGCTGAGCGAAAGTCTTGTATGGCAGTGTGCAGCTCTCTTAAGTGCAGACGAGATGCGCTGATGTGAGGCAAATTTGAGAGAGTGAGAGTGAGAACAAGAAGACGCGGTACAGCTGAACCACTAAAGCTGTTTTCAAATGATTGACTTAATCTGATATTCTGTGTGAATTTTTTTAACTCGTCTAACATACATTGTAGTATATTAAATAAATGTTTGCGGGAATTTTCCAAACGTGCGAAACCTGCGAAAATGAGTAAAACCAAAATGCGCAATCCCGCACC
>NW_015536497.1:2117490-2118892 GCF_001515605.1 Sinocyclocheilus anshuiensis | reverse complement strand
GCTGATGTGAGGCAATTTTGAGAGAGTGAGAGCGAGAACACGCGGTACAGTTGAACCACACACGCTGTTTTCAAATGATTGACTTTATCTGATATTCTGTGTGAATTTTTTTTAACTCATCTAACCTACATTGTATATTAAATAAATGTTTGCGGGAATTTTCCAAACGTGCGAAACCTGCGAAAATGAGTAAAACCAAAATGCGCAATCCCGCACCGAGATTCAGGACGTGATTAAACATATATTCTATTATATAGAGATTTGTAAAATACATTTCCACGACTTTTCCAAAGCTTTCTGTGGTTTTCATGACCGTACGAAACCTGTAAATGGCTATTTTTATTTTTTTAAATAGTTTTGATGAAATTTCTGCTCCACTTTGTGTGGAGGTAGTGAGACGGGACAAAGTCCCTGTAAGATATTAGGGTATTGTATAGTCTTTGGACGGGAGAGAGCGCTCCAAACTCTTCAGATTAATTTAGTGGAACATTAATATAATATAGAATCATCCTCTGTAAAGAAGTGAGGCTTGAACATGTGAGAATTTATCATTATCTTTGTAAATGTGCGCTCTTTTGATTTAATACGTGTCATTTTTCTATGTGAAAAAAATAATAAATTCCAGTTTATGCTGTTTGATTATGGCTTCGAATGTCGTAGTTGGAAGCTGGAAGTTGTTAGCCTCATCTGGCCCGTGCGCGCAGTTGAAATGCGGCTAATAATTTCTGACTGGCACATAACTGAACAAATGTAAATGGTTTAAGGCGGGGCCCCTGGGCTGCAGCCCATTCAAGCCCAATGGTAAGTCCGGCCATGGCCACACCTAGTCTAAGTAATTTACACACAGTTTGTGCAATATGAAGGCGTCTGCAGAAGTCTAGCCACCAGAGTGATGTTTTGGATTTTTTTGCAGGGAGGGGGGTCATCCTCTCTCTGTATTATCAGCAGCATGACACAAACACCTCTGCCTTCCCTCTAACTAAATATATAGACAGACAGCTCTGTCAGGAGATGAGTAACTACACATTCTCTATATGAAACACTATCACTCACTGGCACAATTGTGTTTTCCACCCTGCTTCAGCCTTTTCATGCAGTGACCTCTCACGTCTGCAGCAATATTGTACATGCACCTGCAAATGCAATAGCACATTTGCCATTATGGTCTTTATGAAGTGCTTTGATTACCATTAATGCTCATTGTTTATTGCATACTGCATCCTTTTCTTTGAACAGACAAGCCTTGCAAAGCATGCCTTGTAATGAGTGTATCCATCAGTAACCACACTTGCAACTCATTTACAAAACTTTGGTGATTTCAGAGATAAAATGAAAGGCTCTTAGCATTCAATTAAATTTATTTTTTTGCATTGAACGTCTACACTATCAATGACAAAGTCAT
>NW_015536497.1:2115081-2117306 GCF_001515605.1 Sinocyclocheilus anshuiensis | reverse complement strand
TATATATATATAAAATATTATAGTGGCCCATTATGACCTTTTTTGCTTATTTCAGGGAATTAAGGATCTTTGATTAAGGTGTTTAAAGATGGAATTGTATTCATAACTTAATAAAGGTCTTTAGATCCTAACGCATATGCATATCAAATGTGTCACAAAAAACCTTTTGTCTACAGTGGTGAAGAATAAGAGTATTTTTTGTTTTAAAACAGATGCCTTGAAGAAAATATGAAATTGCGACAAGCAAATAACACTGACTTTTGTGAATAATTCACACTCTATATTAAGCCTAAAGGAGCATGTGCGCACTAAAATGAATAATAAAAAAACTTGCTCACCAGTGGATCCTCTGCAGTGAATGTGTGCCATCAGAAAGAGTCTCCAAACAGCTGATAAAAACATCACAATAATCCAAAAGTAATCCACAACACTCCAGTCCATCAGTCCATCTTGTGTAGTGAAAATCTGCGTGTTTGTAAGAAACAAATACATCATTAAGGCCTTTTAACTTTCAACCCATCACTTCTGGCCAAAATACGAGTCCATAATCCATAATAAACTTCCCCTAGTGGAAAAGTCTATACAGACATATAGTCATTCTGACGGCACCCATTCACTGCAGAGAATCAGTTGGTGAGCAAGTGATGTAATGCTAAATTTGATAAAGAAACAAACTCATCTACACACAATAATGTTCCTCAAAGAACAGTTTTGTACCTTTTCAATAAATGTACCTTAAATGGTACAGGAAAGACCTCGGATTGGTACCTTTTAAGGTACAATTGAAATGAAGTTACAAAATTGTTCTCACATCAAGAATACAAGTCACAGACAACTCCCTCTTTATTTACATTTGCAAATAACATGCAATCTCTTTGAACAAAACTATTATTAAAGTTAATAATAGTTTCCATATTAAAGGGATAGTTCACCCAAAAATTAAAATTAGCCCATGATTTACTCACCCTCAGGGCATCCTAGGCGTATCTGACATTCCTCTTTCAGACGAACACAATCGCAGTTATATTTAAAATTGTCCAGGCTCTTCCAAGTTGTATAATAGCAGCCATATTTGTTTAAACCAGAGTATACGGACCAGGAACTCTGTGAGATGGAAGAGGCTGCAACGGCGGTGGCACAAACTACAGATGTAGTTCACGTGGTTTCCCAGTGCTGTAAACAAAACTTGGTTCTCGCGAGACTACACTCTTCTCCCTGGAGCTTATGTTGTGCCTTCCGCTATGCCTTCGTCATACGCTCGAACGCCTTGTCGTCAATGCGTCTGCTTGAGCGACCGGAAGCTGGAGATTACGGTTTATACATTTTTAAAAATCTATATTTTTCTTACACTAACGCATTGTTTCGCTTCTATATAACTCCGATTGGATTCGTCTGAAAGAGGAATGTCAGATACGCCTAAGATGCCCTGAGGGTGAGTAAATCATGGGCTAATTTTCATTTTTGGATGAACTATCCCTTTAAAACATGAAGAAACATTTAAATTTACACTCTGGGTTATTTTGTGTGGGATTTCTGTAATGAGTTAACTAGAGGAGTTATCTATTCTTTCCATTATGTTTTCCTTGCCCTTGCAGTTGAACTTCTGAAGGCTGACTTTGTAGAGAAGCAAAGGACTCATTCTTTAAGAAAATGTAAGTTTGCCTATTGTTTGTTCATACTATAAACGCCTGTATAGTAATCATTGACCTAAAAATGGTAGTTATCTCATCATTTACTAAACCTTATGCTGTCTCAAACTTGTAGGACTTTCTCTTGGAGGACAAATGAAGATACTTTCATGGAGAAATGATGTCTGTTTGCCCTTACCAAAAAGTAGTATACTTCAAGTTTATTTTAGAAAGAATACTTAAGTAAAGTTCAAGTATATTTTTAAGTATACTTTATGTAGTAAGTATACAAATATCAGTGTACCAGTAGTATACTTGTAAGTGTACTGTTTCAATACTCCTTGGGACTAAATTGGCCCACTTTCTAGTATATAAAAGTATACTTTTAAATATACTTTAAGTATAACAGTAGTAAACTTTGAGTACACAACTAGTTTACATCAATGTTTTTAGCTTGTACTGAAACTATACTAAAAGTGAACTTATAGGTATACTGATAGTTTACTAATTAAATATTTGTAGTAGCATTTTTAGTACACTTTGAAGTATAGTCTCAGTAAACTACTAGTTTAGTAGTTTTATACTGCAAGTATACTC
>NW_015536497.1:2106283-2114079 GCF_001515605.1 Sinocyclocheilus anshuiensis | reverse complement strand
AACATTTTGAACAAAAAGCTGAAAAAAGATTATGAATTGGATTCAGAATGATAATCAAAACGTAGATAAAGTCGATCAACACCCCAAAGCTTGACAGTCATTATTACCTCATTGGTCGACATTTTATTCCATAATGTTACACAGTTTTGATGCTGTTTTATGTCTGATGATCGTGTTAGATTACATGTGGAAGCATCTGTTGTTTCGGTTTCTTCTTCACTTGTGTTTTTTGGAAATTCTGTACAGAAGATGTGTACTAGTGCCCCCTACAGTATAACAATGAAAACACGGATTCTAGGACTTTTTATGTATATTTGTCATTGTCATTTTAAGTATATTTCTGAGAAGTACATAAAGCCCATTTCTGAGAAGTACATAAAAAGTAGACTAAAAGTATACTTTCCTATTTTTAGTTTAAAAGAAGTATACTAATAGCACACTTGAATAAACTTCTTTTTCGTAAGGGTGCCCATACAATGGAAGACCAGTGGGAACCAAACCTTCGAGCTCCAAAAGGAACATAAAGGTATGATTAATCTGAAGGCGGTCGCACACCGGATGAGAAGCGTCACAACGCATCACGTCTTTAAAATTCAAACACATTGTTTTCTATGAGTGTACGCACACTGGCGGCGCCATTCGGCGTTTGTCCGCGGCGCCCAGCTACGTTGTGTTGTACTTGTTGTACGAATTGTTCTAGACTGCGCTGCGCTTCTAGTCCGGTGTGCGGCCACCTTAAGTCACCAGTCATTTTGTCTGATATCAAAATATCAGACCAAAGGACCATAAATTAGAGACTGAAATTGCAAGATCTATGGTGAAATTTTTCAGTCAAACAAACTCAATCACTTCAGAAAACTGGCTAAACCATGTGATTAATTACCTTTTTCCTCCATTTACTGTATATCCCCATTTTTTTATTTTTTATTTGTCATTTGCAGATACTGTCAACCATCTTTAATTGTTTACTTTACTAATATATGTCTGCCACTCCTTCTGACCTTGAGAAGATGAGTAACCTATATCATATTAGATATGTCTGCATTTAGTTTCACTAAAACAAAGCCCACACTGCAGACTGACACTAGTTTCTATTATCAGAAAAAGATCCACCTTAATGTGCCTCATACTAGAATCCACTTATTATAAATGCAGCATGTATGACCTATGCAGTGTATTCCAAGTCTTCAGTTAATTATCCACTAGTTTTTGGTTGGAATTTTTTTTAGATTATCAAAATTATACACTGCAAATCATGTTTAATTGAAACTTTTCTCTTATTTTTCAGTTACTTTATTGGAATAAATCCAGAAAAGAGGTGTCTAAAACTGCAAAAGAAGACCAAGATGACGAAGAAGACCATCAGTCCAAAAGTAAATGGTCTCAAACTCGTAGGACTTTCTAGGTTGACTTTCTTCAACCACAGTTGCCAGTAGATTACCGTTTTTTTAACAGGGAAATTTTCTACAGTGTAGGCATAGCAACACGGCACTGATTGGCCGAAGACGTAGCAGCCGTTAGAACGGAGAGCGGGAAGCAGATGACAAGCACCACCACAACCTCTTTATCATCAGAAGAACTTATATTGAAATCCATAGAGGCTGGACTGGAATTATCAGATGAAGAGGGAATTCAAAGTTGAGTTTTACACTCTAAAAAATGCTGGGTTAAATATAACCCAGTGCTGGGTTAAAAAGGGACAAACCCAGCTATTGGGTTGTTTTGACCCAGCAGTTGGGTTGTTTTTATACACTGCAGCCACACAACTGTGTTCACACCTTATAAAAGTGATTTTTGCATAATAGGTCACCTTTATAGGTACAGAAATGGAATGGTACAAATTTGTTTCTTTATATTTAGGTACAGATCTGTCCCATTAAAAGGTTCACTACTGATGTTATACTTCCCTGCACAGAGTTAGATCAACAATCTTAAATTTTAGCCTGTTCGGGCGCAAAACTATCAAATTGCTTCAGAAGATGTGGAATATGTTACACAAGTCTAATTAATTATATTTTTGTGGTACTTTCATGGTGTTTTTCAGACCTTTCTGAAATTCAAAAGCTCCGGTTCCAATTTATTGTATGCAAATATGGAAAGGAGCGAACAATGCGTTATTCAAAATGTCTCTTTTTTGTTTTATGGACTGAGGGTGAGTAATTGATGAAACAATTATCAGTTTTGGGGCAATTGTTCCTTTTAGCTATTCAGCAAAAAGGAAGCTTGATTCGTTTTCACAACATTAGTCAAGAAGCAAATTTTTTTTTTTTTTTTTTTTGCTTTATATTTTAAGCTATGCTCATTCAAATGACAGTGAGTGCTGTGAGAATGATAAATAAGTGTTATTGATATAGCATGTGATACAAAGTGAAAGATGAATCACGCTGTTTGGCTCTATCGTTTCCTTTGCGATATCTCAGGGAGAAAAATATTGGAATCTGGGATTCACGCAAAGCTCTCCGCTGTCACGGTGCCTTCACTTTAAAAGACACTACCAGCTTTGAAGTTAACTAGTTTACACTGAAAACAGTATGTTGCAATACAATTTCAGCGATAACAAAAGAAGGATTTTCACCCCTTTTATCTGCCATTGAAGTGAAGAACTTTTTTAGGTCAGTTTCTTTTCTTTTTTTTCTTCTTTAAACAACTAATGTCAAAGTAGACACTAGCAAATGTAATATTCACCAACGTCATATCCTTTGAAAAGTTGAACCTTGAAAGAACTGAAGCACAATTACACATGCAGTTGTAAAGGTGAGTAATATTAGATTGATTGCTAGTAACAGCATCAGCTGGAAAAGAGCCCGACAATTAGATTTCTGATGTGTGGATTTTCAAAGCAACATAAAATAACCATGTGTCTCAGAGTTTAAATTGCCAGTGCAATTGCAGGTCCATTTGTCACCAAAACAGGAAATTATTTCTCATATATAATTGCAGCTCATGCTAAACGTGGACAAACTGTATTGGCAAAGAGCAAAAACAATCGTAAGCAAAGGGCAGATGGCCACATAGATGTGCTAATTGGTTGTAAAAAAAAAAAAAGTACCATAGAATTTAAACAGGTTGATTATCTAGTCTGAACAAAACAGCTTCACAAAGCTGGAATTTATTACAGACCTGACATTTGAAAATCTCTATATCCAAGACCATCAAATAAACACAATAAACATGCTGCGAGTTGCACAAAACCTGACATCTAGACAAAGTAATGCAGTTAGTGGAGTTTTCAAACTGTCCTGATAGCTTTACATCAAGAGAAATGCTTTGTCCAAAATTTCGTTGCCAACTGTTGCTAGCACATGGGTGCCATTAGTTTGTATTGCTTTGAATGTGTATATTACTGCCAAGGAATATGAACCCATTTTGCAGGCTAGCAGTACCCTATTGTGAAATATATATTCCACTGATGTTCCCATATACTAGAATTATAATGGCAATAAATCCATTATGGCAAGTTTTGGAGTACATTTTGCAAAGTAGATTTTCACATTTTGAATAGAACACCTCCTGTGTGCATTTTAAGGTTTTCATGTAAAAATACACACTGTAGTTTGTTATGCAAGTGAAACAAATACACTTGTTGTACTGTGCTAGTTGAGACTTTTGCTACAGTATGACATATTGAACATAACCGATCTGTTTAATTTCTTTTAGATTAAATTATGAACAATAAGACTTCATTTTTTTCATAAGATTTAAAAGAAACAGTTCACCCAATAAATCAAAATTATGTCATCATTTACTCACCCTTACGTCTTTTCAAATGTTTTTATGTGGAAAACAAAAGCTAATAAATTAATGAATATCCAGTTAGGTGAATTCAATATAATGGCACTGCATCATAACTCACTTTAATGCTTAATAAAGCACCCTAGAGTGCCAGCAAAAAGCCTCACCAATCATTTTCCAAGTGATCCAATTGGTTTCAGTGAAAGACATTTTAACAGTGAAATCATGGCAGCCGCCATTGTTTTCCTGTGTGACATCCAGCGCTTTATACAGTACTCCAGTCCAGAAGGTGGAAGAAATCAAGCATAGCGTTAGTTCTGGCAGGTCATGTGAGTTAAGCTTGCATCAGCTGACTCTCAGCTGATCCACGTCTACCTATAGGAATATGACATTCCTATATAAGGTATATTCAGTATTATTTAGCATCTTTATCACTTGCTCAGAAGCAAATTACCCTCCTCCATCCCCAGCTTATCCTTTCCTCACAGTCATGACTTGGCTTTCTGATATTCCTCGTTTTCCCGAATCAGACTCCTTTTAATCTTGAATAATGTTGTTACACTAAAATGTCATTAAGAACTTTAATGATATCTGCTACATTTGGTTCTACAGGAGTCCTACGGCTTTGGTGCAATGTAGAGTTGAGTAAATGATGATATAATTTAAAATTTTCGCCATACTTTTCTCACTTGTATGATTTTCGTTCTTCAGAGGAAACACAAAAGAAGATGAGTTCAATACTGTCTTGGTGTTTTTTGTCCATACAGTGAAAGTCAATGTTGATTGGAGCCCAATATTCTTCAAATACCTTTTATTGTGTTCTACTGAAGGAAGAAAGTCATACACATTTGGAATGACATAAGGGTTAATAAATGATGACCACATTTTAAGATTTTACCATTTTAAGAAGTTTAATATTTTTGTCCATACAATGAAACTCAATACTGTTTGGAACTCAGTGTTCTTTAATATAACTTCTTTTGTGTTCTACAGAAGGAAGAAAGCCACACAGGTTTGGAACAACTTGAGAGTAAATGATGACAGAAATTTAATTTTTGGAAGTGAACTCTTCCTTTAAGAATGATTTGTTATAGAATAATGAAGTTTTCTATATTTGAACAACTGTTATTATGATAGACATGGTGAAGATGTTGAGAAGTGGTAGCATATTATTAAAGGAAATTGTTCTCTCAAACAGTAACCCCTCAATGTTTTCCCAATAAATCATCTGAAGAAAAGAGATCTCTTCTCTCGGTGCTTGAGACTCCTCTTCAGACAGCCGACAACATCTATGACCAATGGTGCAAGGGACTGTAGCCTCCCTATGGCCGTCTGCATGCTGCGTTGGTGATTATTTTTTTTCCCTGAGTTATTAGACCCCTACCAGTGAAGTCCATGCCCTGCTGGGACCAATGTGTCTTGATAAATTTGCCCTATTATGCTGATAAATTAGTCCATCTCCAGTCTTCGGGGGATCTCTGCAGCTGTGACTGGGGGCAATGCTTCTGTCATTACACTCTTTTAAATGTCATTCTATTATCTTCCCCGAGCACAGAAAAAAAGAGGCCAGAGGCAGAATTGAGATGAAAGTATGAAAGAGGATTCACTCTTATTTGCTGTGTTCACATTAAATCTAAACTGAAGTTTGTACACAGTGGCCCCCAAAAAAATCCAATGTGATTTCATGTTAATGAAAGACATTGCATTATGTAAAAAAATAAATAAATTTAAATTTAGATTTAGATTAATTAAGCAAACAGTGAAGTGTCTAAGATTGGATCATTATTGCAGTGATTAGTATGTTTTTGGCATGTTAAAGTATATGTTTTGCAACAATTCTTTTAACCCAAACTGATGCAGTGCGTAGCTATTTATTTCTCAAACAACCATGATGGAAGACGTACCCATGTAAATATTCCATGATGAAGCAAATATTCATTAGGCCCAAATTACCCTATTGAAAGTCTTTGGGATGTGCTGGAGTCGACTCTAAAGAGTGGTTTTATTCTCCCGCTGTCAATACAAGATCTTGGCCAAAAATGTATGAAACTCTTGGTGGAAATAAATGTTGTGATGTTGAAACAATGCCACAACAAAACCACAATGCTATCAATGCTAAAGGTGCTCCAACTAAATATTAGAGTGTGCAAAATTTTTTGGACAGGCAGTGTAAAGTCGACTCCAGCACATCTAAAAGACTTTCAGTGGGGTTAAGCTTAGGACTCTGTGGTGGCCAGTTTTTCACATTTTGAGCCTAATGAATCTTGGTGTAGCCATCCTGGAATATGTACATGGGTACGTCTTCTGGCATGGTTGTTTGGGGGGGGGGGATGGATCATTCAGGGTCAAAAGAATTGCTGCCAAACATGCAACATGCCAGAAACATATTAATCACTGCGTATATATATATACATACACAATTACATGAATTTTATCATTTGTATACCTCTATTTTTCTGAAATGTTCTACACGATATTCAGTCAACGTTCAGATAAAACAACAAAAGGGGTGTGAAAACAGAAGAACTGCACAATTTTACACATAATGTATGTGAAACTTAGCATTTTAGCTGTGGAGTAATGGTCTGCCTGTTTACCTTCCCAAATGCAATGAATGATTGATATTCTGATATATCAAAAGTGAGACTGGCTCCACCTGTATTGTTATTGCATCTGTTTGAAATCATAATCCATTATGTAGAATGTTAAGAGCTCATGCTGGTAGGGATAAAGAAAGGCTGCATTATTTACCACAACAAATTCTCCAGGGATACTACGAAAAGCCTGTTTACTTTAGGTAAACATTGTTGTGCATTGCAAGGAGAGAGAAAAAAATAATCCCTAATAACAGCAGAAAACTCCCAGAATGCTTTCATGTGTGTGCAACTCCTACTCCTCTCCACTATTAAATTTCACAAAAAGGTCATTTTGGCTTACAAACACGCTCTTCTGCTGATGCTCTGGGCTGTTAAATGAAGCTCCTCTATCCTGCTTTGTCTCGCAACCATTATTAAGTTTAACAACTATGTATGTTTCTAACAGAAAATCTGTAGCAGGGCATCAGAAAATGTTGGCCTGTGGATTCCTCCTTGACAGTGTCTGTTTTCCCAGTCATTCGCTATCAGATGGCCTCTATTACACAAAACCTTTAGAAGAACCTGGCAACAATGCAGCTTTAAAGGGCACGAGCGAAAACACACGCAGAATAATTATGAAGCTGCTGACCTCTTGCTCATGCACTATACGCCATTGGCAAACATCTGTAGCGGAGAAAATGGGTGAGTGAGTTTAGTATTTCTGCAGTGTTTCAGATATTGGATTCTACAGCTTTACTTAAGAGGAACCTGATTTGAGGCCATATCCATTTATCTACACCTCTTTAAGGATTTAAAGGGTCTGTAATGTTGCTGTTTGAGCATAAAAAAGATCTGCAACGTTACAAAGCTCAAAGTCCACTTCAAAAGGAGATATTTTATTTAACAGAAATCACTTTTCAAAATCTACAACGAATGACTCGTTTGGACTACAACGCATCTTTTCCGGGATTGTGATATCACAAATATCGACGAATGGGACGAGACCTGGTTGAGCTGTACTAGAGAAGGTAACGAGTGTTATCACTATGTCGGAGACACGCTAGCTTTCCCAAGGCAGACGAACTTAGAGTGGTTTCAATCATATGTTTTTATAGTCATCAAAATTGTTTATCTCAAAAGATCAAGGGAACATTTTTTCTTGACTTTGTAAAGCAAATGTTTAAGGGCCAAAATCAAGCTAATTAAAGGGGTCCTATTATGCTTTTTCACTTTTTCAACTTTAGTTTGAGCATAAAAAAGATCTGCAAAGTTACAAAGCTCAAAGGTCACTTCAAAAGGAGATATTTTATTTAACAGAAATCACTTTTCAAAATCTACAACGAATGACTCGTTTGGACTACAACGCATCTTTTCCGGGATTGTGATATCACAAATATCGACGAATGGGACGAGACCTGGTTGAGCTGTACTAGAGAAGGTAACGAGTGTTATCACTATGTCGGAGACACGCTAGCTTTCCCAAGGCAA
>NW_015536497.1:2097821-2103543 GCF_001515605.1 Sinocyclocheilus anshuiensis | reverse complement strand
CTTATTTCAGAAGGCGGGCCTTCATTTGATACAGGAACTATTCGAGCCGTTCATGCCAGACTAGGGAGTAATAATGTAATAATGTGGTTTTTCTCACCTCCAATTTCTACACGGATGAGCAGATGTATGTGTTTGTGTGTGTCATATATATCCAGTGTTGTAATAATGTAAAATATGTGAAAAATAATGTGTTTTTCGAACAACCTAGTATAAGAGCCTGTTCTAGTACACCCCCAAAACAAAATCAAGACTTTGTAAAAGAGCATAATAGGACCCCTTTAAGTTGCATTAAAATGCAAGATTTTAAAGCCTCTGTCCCTTTCTTGGAAATGCAAACAAAAATACCTTTGGAAGTAGCTAACAAAAAGTAGCTACACTGTTTATAGGAGCATGGCAGTAGCAAAACAGTGTAGTTTTTCCAGTAATGAGTTATTTTGCCCATCAAGTAGCAATGTGTTTTTGTCACACTTTAATGCTTTACCGCCGTGCAAACTGGAATAGTAATGAAATGTGCTCACCTAGAACAGGTCATCTGGAAAAGGCCCAAATGATGCACTTGATGTGGACTTGCAGTCACACGGTCTTCACTCATGCATGGCTCCCGATTTGTCATTTTATGAATCAGAATGGTGCTCACAAACACTATACACAACAGTTCATCTGCATGTGCACATTTTTCATTTGAATTCTGATAAACCCTTCCATCTTCTTTTTTTTTTTTGTAGTGATCATGACTGTTGGTTATACATACATGATTATATAAATTTGCATGTGTGCTCCTTTCATAGAGTTGGGAAATCTGACTCATTTGAGTGAATCTGTTCATTTAGATGGTTCATTTAAATTAAATGGTTCAGAAAAGATTTAAAGATTAATTTAAATGGTTCCATAATTGTATAATCATCATCATCATCATTATTATTTTAATAGATAATTATCTACTCGGTGACATATTTGCTTGTGTGCCCCTAAAGTTGGGAAACTTGATTTATTCAGTTAAATCTGTTCATTCAGGTGGTTCATGTACATAAACTGGTTCAAAAAAGATTCATAGATTCATCTAAATCAATCCATCTGCTAATTTATTTATAGTGATTACTATGTTTTCTACTTGCTTATATCATTTGCTTGTGTGCTCTTATCGATGAGTTGGGAACTCATATTCATTTGAGGCAATTTATTTATTTTACACTGATGTTTCATTTAAATGGACTAGCTTAAAAATTAGTCAAATTTTCGTTAATCTTACAGTATGTAGTATAGCTAAAAAAACATTTCAAATGGGAAGCTCGGAAGCAGTTTTGAAAGTAGTTTCAAAGAAGCTTTCCCCAAACTGCAGCATAAGTCATTGGTCTCATATGGTAACATGAAATGATAGCATTTATTGTAGTGCTGATTGAGCTAATCGAGCAAAGAAGAAGAAATGCTCTACTACATAAGCAGCTTAAAGCTTCTCTCGGGCCCAGTTCATGTTTAAATGCCCCAGCGGGGTGCCTAACCTTTCAGCTGAAGAGGTTTTCCACTGGACTTTTTTTGGCCCCGCAAGCTGGACATTAAATGTCTCATCCCACCATTTCAGCACAGGACAGATGAGGACATCTAGATTGACAGATTTCTTTTTTGAAGGGAACAAGAGAATAGTGTCCTGACCTCTGATGTATCACTGTTGCACCGATTCAAAAAAGGACTGAAAAGACTAGGCCCACCAGGTAAAATTAGGGGACATTCTGTGATGGTGGAAATTGCTGGCACAAAATGTAGGTTTCAAAAGCTTGTAGCAATTGTATTAATTGTTCTATTGTACTAAATGTACTATTTAGTATAAATTAGAATTATATGGAATATAATTCATATAAAATTCACATAATAATAATAATAATAATAATAATACATCTTACATAATATATAAAATAATTAGTAATTACATTTTATGTAATTTTTTTTTCTAAATTTCATAGCACTTTTCATAATTCCTTTTATATTTAATATTTTAGTTATTATTTTGTATTTTCAGAGTCAGTTCAGTTCAAATCATTTTAATAACCTCAGAAGTTTCCAATCAGTTTTTAGAAATCACACAGAAGAAAATAAACGGTTATAATAGTATATTGAATAAATGTGTAACAGCTGAAAAAAAACAACATTAAATATATTTAATTAAGTTAATGTGTTCATTCTGAAAGCCCTAGTTTAATACAAACATGCATTAATACAAATGACATTCAAATAATACAAATAAAAGGAAAATAATAATAATAATAATAATAATAATAATAATAATAATAATGGACAGTCCTGCACATTAGATTGTTAAATTACTTTATTTCTGATCTCATCATCAAAATTTTTACAAAACATTTTTTTCTGACAATAATATACTCAAAGAAGAGCCACATTTTTGCATTTGGAGCAGGTCTTCACAAAACTGTTTTCAATCTGTGTACAGACGAAAACAAAAGAAAACAACAGCAAACTAACAGAAGGGTTATAACAATGCATATTTACATCCCACAGAAAAACAATAACCCATAGCCTGCGACCAGGCAAAGTCAGAGAAACATGATTTTCATGGAAGTTAATGGGCCTACAGAGGATGAAGTGGAAGGTTAAAACTCAGGGGGAGAATACAAATGAGAGACAATATTGCTTTTCATTGTGTTTTTGCTCTATGTTATCCATTAATAGATTGAGTGAGGGGAAATGAATCGGAACCAAAAAGCCAAAATTCCCTTGAATCATTAGTTTAAGTTCTCCATAAATCATCACGGCCAGATCGTTGATATCTACAAAATTAGCAGTGATGTCACAGCTCTTTCTACAGTTCTTGCATAGAACTGTATAGCAGTTCAAAGGACGGTGTTTGAGATCTCAGCTGAGCACCGCTTTCTTTCCTACAAAGCGGCTCTGCTTTACAAGTGGAACAAAACATCCGACTCGAAATGTTATGCTGAGGAACCTTGAACATGCTGGATGGGTTTGCAGACAGCCAGCTAACAGACGTCATTTTAACAAAAGCGTTTTTTTTGCTGTTGATACATCAAGGCTTCAGGTAACAGTGAAAACGGATACATGGGAGCTGCTGCGACAAGTAGGCCTACTGTATACCAGTCAAAATACAAATCAAACGTCTGTCTATATCAGATGCTTTTTCCTGCAGATGACACTCAAAAGCGCTAGAGTGATAACTGCAACTCAGAATCAGTGTGAAATACATAAGCTTTAGTCAATGCAATACTGAAACAGTCACAAACAAAAACAAGGCTGTTTGAGATGAATGTACAGTCAGTTCAAGTTCTGTCAGTCATTCAGACAATGAAACATTTATATTTCCAGAAATGTTCAATGAAAAAAAGACTACAGAAAACATGGACTCATGAAAAATAGATGATCTCAGACCAGTAGGACACATTGAACAGAAAGTACTTCCATCCCACCATCTTGTACGCATTTTCTCTGCCTAATTTTTGTAATTTCTTGTTCATTGATTATAATATGTTTAGGTCGGAGTGTGTTTTGTCCTACAGAGCTGCATTATGACCGATTTTGTATTAGTAATGAATGCCTTTTTTAAGCATTTCAGAGGAAATCGTGTCTCTGTTCCAAAACATAGCGCACTGCCTACATAGGCAGCATTTTAAGGCATTATTGGCATGTTCCCCATTTAAAAGTGTTCCAAAAGGTAGGCAGCATGATTAAGCTGCCTTCTAAAATCCCTACTTTTGACCAATTCAATTCAAAATGGCAGATTCACAGGCCTTCTTTGCACAGAAGTCAATTCCACCATGTATTGCGATGAGACCTGAAAAATTAAAGGTTACTTCAAATGTAAAAAATACTTGTTGAATACTTATGTTGATTATGAATACAATATTCTATACATAATATTCTATAATAGTCTACTCGGTTATATAAATTGGCATGTGTGCCCCAGTTGGGAAATCTGATTCATTTGAGTGAATCTGTTCATTCAGATGGTTCATTTAAATGAAATGGTTCAAAAAAGTTTCATTTAAACCCTTCCGTCTTCTTTTTATTTAGTGATCACTGTGCTTTTTGCTATATAAATTTGCTTGTGTGCTCCTATCATAGAGTAAGGAAATCGTATTAATTTATGCAAATCTGTTCATTCAGATGGTTAATTTAAATAAACCTTTTTTATTTATTTAATAGAGATCACTATGTGTTCTACTTGGTTATATGGATTTGCACTTGTGCCTCTCTCATAGAGTTAGGAAATCTGATTCATTTGAGCGAATATGTTCATTCAAATGGCTCATTTAAATGAACTGGTTCAAAAAGATTCATGGATTCATTTAAACCCTTCAATCTTTTTTTTTAGTGATCACAATGTTTTTCGCTTGGTAATATAAATTTGCTTCTGTTCCCTTCTCATAGAGTTGGGTAATCTGATTCATTTATGTGAATCTGTTTATTCAGATTCATTTAAATTAAGTGCTTCAAAAATGATTTGTTGATTCATCCAAAACCTTCCATCTTTTTTTATAAGTATGTATTTAATAAGTATGTTTTCTACTTGGAATTTACACAGAGTCAGGAATTCTGATTCATTTAAGGGAATGTGTTCATTCAGATGATTCACTTAAATTAACTGGTTCAATAAAGATTCAGATTTGTATTAAGTAGTGTAGCTTTTTTAAACGAGTAGCTCATAACTAGTCAAGTTTAGACAAGTTATAGACTATTTTACCCCAAATTAGTGCGCTGTGTTTTTACGTTTACTAAAATAGCGTGCTGTTAGCTTAGCAACATGCTAACACTCATGTAAAATGTGGACGTTTCTATGTAGAGCATTCCAAATCGGTCACTTCTGATGATTCATGATAGTCAGGATGCTGTCTATGTAGGCGGAAAGGCAGCTCGCTAGATTTTGGAACAGATCCTTTGGCTCTTTGGCCCAATTTTCGCCCGGCTGTTCTGTCCAGCATTCACTTGTTAAACTATGACACTTGATGTTGAGATGTTTGTGGGCTGGAGCTTTCGTTGAATGTGGCAGATTTAGTAGACAGAGAATAAGTATGGTGACAGAGCCAAGTCCACAATAGCAGCAGATGTTAGCCCCATGGGCCAACCCCTGCGCACTGACAACAGCACTACCTCTCAGCCATGTGCAAGCCTGAAGATAAGCGAAGGTTTTTCTCACCTCCAATTTCTACACAGATGAGCAGATGTATGTGTTTGTGTGTGTCATATATAGCTCCTTTCACCAAGACTTTTGCCCCAATATTTATTTGACTGCGCAGCAGAAAAAAAAAAGAAAGGCAAGTGAGCTGAAATTCCTTCCCTCTGACTTTCTTTCTCTCAGGCTTCTTCCTGTCCTTCTGGATATTTGCATTAGACACTCATTTGAGAGTCAACAGAGAAATATAAAAGTCTTCTCTGTTCCTTTAAATCCTACCCTTGAGGAAAAATGTGTTCCCAGAAGACACCCGGGCCCAAATCACAAGGGAAAAAAGAACGACCAAAACAAACACATGGGAGAGAGAAACTCAGTGAAGCTGTGATTTTTTTTTCTTTTGAAGCTCTAATTTAGCTTTTATGTGAATGAACGTCTCGGTTACGTATGTAACCCTCGTTCCCTGAAGGAGGGAACGGAGACGTCACGTCGGAGGACCGACGAATTGGGATCTCGCTTAGAGGGACCAATCTACTTCGCGTGTAAACTAAACAAGCCAATGCACATTGGCATGCGATTATTGCATCC
>NW_015536497.1:2093516-2095681 GCF_001515605.1 Sinocyclocheilus anshuiensis | reverse complement strand
TAGGCGTGTCTCGTAGACGGTGCTCTCGCTGAAGTGATGGTGTCAACTACCTCTTGGGGTAGGCCACTCAGAACCTCCGCGTCCCGTCCAGGGTCCGGACATGAAGTTTCCAGAGGTCTGGACGCGGGTGCGAAGGGCGAGATCCCAATTCGTCGGTCCTCCGACGTGACGTCGAGAGTGACTGACTGAAAGGGAACTGTATTGGTCCATTCTTTGTAAAGTGCTCTCTGAATATTAGCGAATTACGCCTACTGATTTTAGAGAACATGTGGACAGAGACAAATTAATTGGAAATTTGCATTTAGCTTGCTTGTTCTCTGCAGCTTGACAGCACCTGTATGTATATTTCCAGGAAAATCTCCTGGAAGTGTTTTGCTTTGTGAAAATTAACACAGGTTTGATTTAACCCTCCTTTTGTCTCAAGAAACTGTGCCCACCTATGATCCTTGTGCCAAACTGAAATTTGATTGCATTGAATCCATCAATAATTCATGAATTCTTGATTAGGGATTGTTCACATTAAGTAGAATGTGTGTGTTTTTTTTAATTTATTTCTGGATCTAAAGTTTATTATGATTACAGATTTGAATAAAAACAATTTCTGTAAAAAGGTACATTTTAACTTTTATTTTGTATTTCACAAATAAATCTCCATTTTGACAAACATCAAAAATCACTGCATCATAGAATGTGCAAGGCATTAAAATTTTTTTTTATAAATGTTAAATATTTTGGGGTCAAATATTCATAAATTAAAGGTATACACAACCATTCAAAAATTTGTGGTCTGTGCAATTTTGTAATGTTTTTGAAGGAGTTTTTTAGGCTGCATGTATTTAATAAAAACTACAGTAAACCAGTAACAATGTGAAATATTATTACAATTTTAAATAACTGTTTTCCGTTTTAAATTATTTTAAATATAGTTTATTCCTGTGATGGCAACACTGAATTTTCAGCAGCTTCAGTCTTCAGTGCTGGTTTGTTGCTTAGGAAACATTTCTTGTTATTATCAATTTTAAAAAACAGTTGTGTTGCTTTATATATTTTTTTAAACAAGCAAACATTCATTCATTCATTCATTCATTTCAGGAATCTTTGATTAATAGAAAATAGAAAATTGAAAAGAATGGCATTAATTGGAAATAGTAATCTTTTTTAACATTACAAATGTTTTTACCTGGAAAAAAGGGACAATTGTGATTCTTTATCTTTTATTCTTTAAGAAAATAGTGTTTGTTCTTGTATTCTTATGGAAAATAAGTGTTTATTCTTTAATAAAACAAGGGACAGAATAAGGGACGCTCCAAATATTGGTACTGTACCATAATGTAGGCTGTCTGCATGCAGGTAAAAAATTAAAACCCATTATAAACGAGGCATTTGTTGCATCCAGTGGGGACATAATTACGGATTATAATGACTTATACTGTCTTTTTACGCGTTGCATTACATCGCATCGCGCCGCGTAAACATAAAACCATGTCTGCATTTGTGATCGGAGAAATGACATTTACAACAAGCACTACTCTACACTGCTCAAAACTCGCGTTTGAATTGTGAGTGGCAAATTCTTTAAATATAAAAAAACGGAAATGAATATTTGGGTTGTACTGTTCTGGAACAGTGTTGTAAATACAACTTAACCACTGATTTCTAGTCGTGTCCTCTTGGAAGGTCAAACAAAGTAGTTTCGCTTTCACAATGAAATAGACAGCGTCACACACGGCGGGCTTGAGTGAGCGGAGGCCGGAGGCCTAGAGTGAGCAGAGGCCGGGGGCTAGAGTGAGCGGAGGTGGGCGGGTTAGAGTGAGGAATGGCCGGCGGCCTAGAGTGAGCGGAGGCGGACGGGTTAGAGTGAGGAACGGCCGGCGGCTTGAGTGAGCGGAGGCGGGCGGGCTTGAGAATTGCTCGGCCGGCGGATTCGACGAAGGAGCGGCCTGCGGTCTTGCGGCAACCACATGTGACGACCCCGGGCTGGACTCCGCTTCGTTCACGGTGAAATCCGATCCGGAGATCCACAGCGCGAAGTTGATGTGTTTCCTCAGCGATGAGCACGGATCAGCTCCAGGCATGACGAAGCGGATATCATCCTCTTTTGGAAGGCCAAACAAAGTAGTTTCGCTTTCACAATGAAACACACAGCGCCTTCACGACATGGCGGC
>NW_015536497.1:2092942-2093468 GCF_001515605.1 Sinocyclocheilus anshuiensis | reverse complement strand
AGCTTGTAACACTCCAAAGAGAAAGAAAAAATTGAAATCGCATCATATGACCCCTTTAAAGTTTTGAACTAAAATATAATTACAACCTTATAGCCTTCGAATTAATGAAAATGCATATGCATAGAAAACGTAGATAGTGTGGGTTGCTTCTGGTGCTTGGATTTGTACTTCAATAATGAGGTCCATGTTTAAGAATATAATTTTTTCTCTCTATTTAACAGCATTAACTTACAATGAAAGACGTCTTCCCTCAGGTAGCTTGAATGTTTTCCTGCCTTGCTGGATGTTGGGCTCATGATCAATAAGTTGTTTGCATTGGCCCAAACCGATTTGGCAAAATCAAAACACGGACGGTGAAGGGAACTGCCGTCAGCGCGAGACCCGTTGTGAAGCGGGAGCAGCTGGCAGAGGATTCCGCTTGGTCTGAAAGCCTTCCTCAAATGGCTTCTTCACAAATAAAACAATGATTTGCGCAAAAAGAATGATTAATTATCAATTGAGAATTTGTTATTGATATGGTCTAGTG
>NW_015536497.1:2079386-2092443 GCF_001515605.1 Sinocyclocheilus anshuiensis | reverse complement strand
TCAACTATTATAGCCTTTGAATGAATGAAACTGCATATTTTTCCAATTAAAAATGTTACATTTGTACTTCAATAACAAGGTCCAAGTTTAAGAATATGCTGGAAGTGAATTTTTTTAAATGTATTTTTTTTTCTTAATTTAACAGCATAAACTTACAATAGCGAAATACGTCTTGCCTCAGGTAGATTGAATGTTTTCCTGCCTTGCTGGATGTTGGGCTCATGATCAATAAGTTGTTTGCATTGGCCCAAACCGATTTGGCAAAATAAAAACTCGGACGGTGAAGGGAATTGCGGTTAGCGCGAGTCCCGCTGGTTGTGAAGCGGGAGCAGCCGGCAGAGGATTCCGCTTGGTCTTATCCTTCCTTAAACGGCTTATTCACAAATAAAACAATGATTTGCGCAAAAAGAATGATTAATTATCAATTGAGAATTTGTTATTGATATGGTCTAGTGCAGTGCTTCCCAAACCTGTCCTGGAGGACCCCCTGCCCTGCACCTTTTGTATGTCTCCCTTATCTAACACACCTGATTCCACTCATCAGCTCGTTAGTAGAGACTGCAAGAACTAAATTGGGTGTGTCTTATTAGGGAGATGTGCAGGGCAGGGGGTCCTCTAGGACAGGTTTGGGAACCACTGGTCTAGTGGAAATAATAATATGGGCTGCGAGAAAATAATAAATAAAAAGAGTGGGGCTGCTATGAGTGCAGGCAGTCTAGGGACAGCATCCATATTTCAACCCAGTGGCATGACAACACCGGCCCTCACGGCCAAAAATACAGACCGGCCCACCAGGAATCCTCCCGGTGCTCCCGATTTGCCAATCCGGGCCTGGTTTTTACTGTCACTTTAGATTCATTTAATCCATACTTCACAAAAAAAAACCCAAATAAAAACCAAACAAAACAACAACAACAAAAATGAACAAGACAATAGGAGGGTTAAAAACGTAAACGGCAAAATGTGAATGACAAGCAAAGAGAAGATGCAGGGGCGTCCTCAGCCTTACGTAAATGACCGTAAAGCAGCAAATTGTCAGAATAATGGGAAGAGACAGTTACATAAGGCGCCATGATTTGGTGACTCTGTGGAGGAGGAGAATTGTTGCTTTGAATGACGGTTTAAGAGCTTAGATTATCTAGTCAAGGTAACTCATCCAAATAGCTGATAGGATCGGATGCTTTCATACGCATTTCTTGTTTAATTTAAATGCTAAGTATTTTATGCAGACTGACCAAGCAGAGAGTCCCAAACAGGAGGTCTATAATGCATGGAGAAAATTATATAAAAATTGTATTCATTTATTTACTTAAATTATTATATATCAGTTTATTAGAATTAAATATTCTAGTTTCCCCTGAACAACAGTCTGACTTTGCCTATTCAGGACACAGAAAGTAGTATGGATTTTCTGCAACACTGCCATTGAGCTAATGCCTTGCTTTAAGGAGCATATTATGAGGTTGTAAAGTTCTTGTGACTTACTCAGAATTGAAATGCGGTGGGCAGGTAACCCTATTAGCATTTACTTAACAACATCAAGCCTACACTTGATACATCATGCATGAAGCCTCGGAGCAAAGTACAAGCCACTTTCATTTAACAAGTAGATATTATTTTGCCTGGGTGTCTCGAAAATACAAACTGAGGAGAAAGAGAGAGAGGATCACAACGGTTAGGGCACATAGCAGAATAAACGTATATATGACATTAAATGAGCATTGATATCAATCTTTCTATTCCCAAACCGATGTCAGCAGTAAAGTGAGACAAAGAAAATGAAAATCTATGATGCTAATGAGATGAGGAACCAAATGAGACGGCAGATAGAAAAATATCAATCTTCCAAATGAGGGGTCATATCGAGTCTCTCTAGAAGCATATTCTTTGATCAGGGTGCGCGTTTAAACAGCTGAGGCTCCTGTCTTTTTCACAAAACTTGTGTCAAAAGAAGCAAAACAATGTTTCTTTATACTCTCTATTTACACGATAAACATACGAAGATAACTGGTGCCAGAAACCGTCAGGACACGTTTCAAAATGTCTTTGATCGTCTTGACAGCATCACTTCTCTTGAAGAGATTGAGACATGACAGTGTGAAATCCGATTCTTACCTTGCCAGCTCTCCAGCACATTTCCTGTGATGTCATTGCGTTTTATCCACCCATATCCGATCTAAACTTAGAGTTTTGGAGGGGCCAAAGCGGTTACTGTGGCTCCTGTGAAGATGGGTGATGATGTCACCACCAGTCATTGCTCCAGAGGCCTTGAACTGGTTGAAATTCGCAATATCCACACTGACTGTTGGTGTGGTACCATGTCCACATTCATTGTGTGAAGTCCAAACGCACAGGCACACAGGGTGAAAAAAAAAATCTGTGTTTACAGGCAATAATTCCATATTCTCATGTTATTCAAAAGTCCTTTGAGGGTTGAAAGAAAGAAAAAATCAAACAGAACAACTGGACAGTGGCTTGTAACGCCAGAGTTTATTGAAGAAAAATGCTCTGCTGAACTAAAGTAAGTTAAACCGCAAACTGAGTGATACAGAATCAGTGTAATGTGACTAATGGATGACCACAGAAGTCTATTAGACTACTAACAGTCCAATGTTCAACGGAAAACCACACAGGAGCATCTGGTCTGCCTTAATCTCAACTCAAACTAAAAATGAACAGGCCCTCGAATGACTATGGGAGACCGGAGGCTATTGTAACACTTATTCAGCATATGCTTAGTAGAGATCACTTTCTGCCTGAGGAAAAGCATGATCATTTCACTGAGAAATAACCTTTTTTTTCTTCTGTTGTCTAAAATTATACCTTTGAATGAAAATGTAAACAAAAAAATTATTTATATTATTTGGAAATATTTGTTTCATTACCAAAAAAAGTGTAATAAATTTATTTTAATTGTTTTCATTTTAAATGATTTTAAAATGTATTTTAAATGTTTAATTATAATAATAATAATAATATATATATATATAATTTTCCACTTTAGACTTTTTTTTACCTGACAAATAAAAGAAAGTATCATCATACTGAAAACGATTCAGTAATAGTACTACATATTAAATCAATAATACCATTATTTTGATGTGTGCTGTTGTTGGAAATACAGTGGGTTAATACACTTTTTTTTTGTGATTATGATTGCCCCCAGTCACTGTAACAATCAAACCCATAACACCCTGACTACTTGTATTAAATTCAATGTAATTATACTAGTTACTGTTGGCATATATGTATGTTTCTTATATCAAATCATGGCATGTTAATTTGTAGCAGTCTGAGTTATATAGGCAAATTGCAATTACAATCGTCCCTGGTCTCCCATACGTCTTGCTGTTATAGCCAATTATAGCAATTTCATCCATGTAGCTACTTTGTTGAGTGACATCTGGAGTCTCTCAGTTAACACTCCATGACCTGAGGTGACTGACCACCTCTTTCTGAACTCAGCTTAAGAAAATCTTGGTTTATTCAGCTCTTCGATACAACTGGAAGCTCTTATTAGAGGTTCTAGTTTTCTTATTGTTAGATCATTCCCTTAGATAATTGAAAAGCCATTTGAAAATGGGTTAGAAAGATTGTTTTGGTCAGAAACATGTTCTACACAAGCTTGTAAATGCAAACGCTTCTAGCCAAGCTCCATTTCACACATTGTCATCTGCCAAAAACTCAAGTATGTGTTGAATTTTCAGCGTTCTCAGTTTTTCCATTTAGGTCAATTACTGTCATAGCGTAGCAACAGTTTGAAGAAAATATTGCTGAGCAAGTTAGCACACACTCCTCAATGACGTATAACTAGTCACCTCAATAATAACACACCCAGCATAATGTCGCCCCCTGGAGGTTTATTACAACAAACGCTTGCAATGCATTGCATACTTGCGAAGAATTTGTTTCTGCCACTGTATGGTAACTCCAACATGCTAACCAAGTGAGGGACGTTTGCTCCGTCCCCTTATGATTCTTCCCTCTTGAAGCTGAAGTGTGTAATTTTTCGGCTTTTTAGTGAAACACAGAGACAACCTGTATTCAGTAACAAGTGGTTGACTTAGCAGACACATGTAAACACTGTGGCTATTTCAAAGCATTGTTTGTTTAAACACTCTGACAAGCCAGCATAGCAACACTGACACAACCAATGGCGTAAGTTTGGGGCGTGGCTGTCTGTTTGCCTGACCAATGGCAGATAAAGGAAACCTTTTTGAAAACAGTCATATTTTTCACTAATGGCGAAGAAATTACACACTTCAGCTTTTAAACTTAAATCACACATACACACTCACAAGCAAACACACATACACGATCTAGTCGACACGTAGCCTTCAAAATACAAAGCTTGATGGTTTTCACTCTGCATTTCAGTACTGAATTCTGCAGAACTGAAAATCAGTCGTAAACTCCGGTGGTCCGCACATTACAGTATGCATTAGACACATACTGATTAGTTTGATTACATTTTGAAAAGAAACACAAGCTATATGTACATCTAAAGAAGCTTGATCTTTGGTACATGTGCACGCTGAAAAACCTTGCCCTGTGAACCTTCATTTCAGTTTAAATGAATGCTTTTTTTAATACTCAAGAGATCTTCCATATGACATGCTCATGTCTAGACAGATCTTTCGTTTTAATCAAATAATGACAGCATTTATGAGCACTCCCTGGCAACTAAATGAAAGTAACAGCGAGAGGCCTTTGAGCTCTGGTGAGCATTAATTTGTTTCTTTTCATTCTCTCGTTCTCACACTCTCTCCCATGTCAAAAAAAACAAAAACAAAAAAACCTTCTTTATTGCACATTCCTATTCATTCTTCACTCAGCATGGGAGAATCACCATTATCTACTCCTCAGAGAAGGCGTCCTGTAGCGTCAGAATAGAGCGAGGGCTGAATGAAACCAAAGCCACGTTTAACATCTCATGCGTGTTGCACTGGATTTCAATTTGCCATTGAGCAGAACGGGGACAACAAAACGTGTGCGGGCCTTTGATGCAGAACAAAGAAAAGATGGAAAAAAACAAATGGGATCCCATTTTCCAGGATACACTACACTCCACAATGGAAATGTCAGATACTTGTGTCCTCCAGCGATGTCGTGGGAATGTTTTTCACTTCTCTATATTCGAGAGAAACAGTTAGCGCGCAGCAGTATGCACAGTTTTCGGATGCACTGCTGCGTTAATGCCGGCAGAATGTGGATCACCGCCCAGGCACAGCCTCTTTTGAAATTACCCATCATGACTTGCTTTGCGAGCGGGGGCCGTTAGCGTCTAAAAGTGAGGGTGCTGGTGGAACGTTCTGTTGTTGGATAGTTTATGGAGCGTTCTGTGGTGGGGTAAGGGATGCTGGGCCCCTCCACGGGCGCTCTCTGGCTGGGTGGGGAGCAAGGTCCCGCGGTGCCCGTGTTGATGGTGGGCACTGCCGGAAGGGCCACTGTCTGGATGGTGCTCCTCTCGCGGGGGGGAAGCTCCTCCAGCCCCTCCAGGCTTTGCGGCGGACCCTCATAGCTCATGTTGAGCCGCAGGGGTTGATGGGCCTGGCAGTAGTCCACTATAGGCTGCTCGTACCTGTAGAAGGTCAGAGTGCTCATCTGGTGAGGGACCTGTGGGGGTAAAGTAGAGAGAGAAAGAATGAGCTGAAGATCCCTAATTGGAAGTCATTAACAACCATTAAATCGTCATTAAAAGGATAGTTCATTCAAAAATGAAATTTTTTTAATTATTCACTCAGCCTCATGTCAGTGTATGACTTTCGTTCTTCTGTAGGACACAAAAGGAGAAATTTTGAAGATTGTGCTGGTCGCTCTTTTCCATGCAATTACAATTAATGACATCTGAATTAATTATTAAAGAATTAATGCATTAAAGTTTAATTTAAATCAGATTCAAAAGAATTTGTTCACGAATTGGCGAACAACAGTGAATTTTCAGTGAATAATGACTTACATTTTGGTCTTTATCTCATCACACAAAGCTATTGTATGACTCTGTGTGAGTCATATGGACCCTTTTTTTATGCTTTTTTTTTAGCTTGACAGCCCATGTCCTCATTCTCAGAAGTTAGAAAGAGCTTTATTGCCAAGTATGTTTATACACACAAGGAATTTGTGTGTATATTTCTATTTCCTTTATGGAAAAAGCAATCAGGATATACATAAAAAGTTCACCTACAGTATTGTGTTCCAAAGATGAATAAAGTCATACAAGTTTGGACCAACATGTAGCTGACATTTTTCATTTTTGGGTGAACTATCCCTTTAATTAGAGTAATTAAACCACCCCCTCACCACAAGAGTCATTAAATAGTCATAAAATATCTCCGATAATGATTCTACCACCAAGAGACATGCACACACACAGAGTTCATTCCAACATCCCTCCTTCTCACATCGTTCTCAGCCCACTCGCGACTTCCTCTTTAAGCTCTGCTTCCATCTGCATTTAGAAGCTGCCTCGTGGCACCGCGTTTTCAAAGAGACACCACGCTGGTAGGGGTAATAGCTTTTTACACCGAGTGCAAACCCAGCATCTGTCTTGCTTCCCAGTGTGTGTGCCGTGCTCACTGGTGACTCACTCTGTGTATACACAAGAGGCAGAGCACACACACACACACACACACACACACACACACACACACACACACGATCCCCCGCACAGGCTGCTGCAGCTATTCCTATGATAAGTGACACTAGCAAATATGCCTTTCCTTTTCATGCCGTGACTCCGGGAGAGTCACTGTGGAGAAACATGCCACATGTGGCTTCCTCATATGTACTGCATAACTTTTTTTTTTCCATAAAACATTCAAAAATACTGATCATGTAAACATCATTACAACAAGATAAAAGTAATTTATTTTAAAAGTACTTTCTAAATTTACTTTATAGAACAAAGATGTTTTCAGAGAACAAATTATGAATTATTGTAAGTTATTTTTCTCATTTTAAACATAAGTCCAACAAAATTCAATACAGTTTATGCTTCTAAAATCTAAAATCTAAAAAAAGTGATTGAATCTTTCTTTTGAGCTTTTCAAAGAACCAATGGTAACACATTTTTTAACTTTAGTTAATGCATTACCTAACATAAAATATTAATGAACAATACATTTTTACAGCATTTAATAACTTTTGTTAATATTAGTTAAAAAAAAAATTAATGTTCATGTCAGTTCACAGTGCATTATCTCTGTTAACAGATACACATTTTGACATTAGAAATGTATGTAAATATAGTAAATGTTCAGATTACCTAACTAAAACCAATAAATGCTGTAGAAGTATTGTTCATTCTTAGTTCATGTTAATTAATGTAGTTAACTAATGTTAACAAATGAAACTTTTAATTTAAAGTGTTAGCAAACCAATGTATCCACTTCACAAACTGAACAATTGGTTAATGAATCAAACTGATTCGTTCGACAACATAATTTTGTTCTGTTCCTTACAAAAGTCATTTTTGGAGCTTGACAGCCTTGGCTACTATAAACTGGCTTCATATGGAAAATAATCTATTTAGTTCCAGAGAAGGAAGACTAAAGAAGGAAGAAGGACGGATTTAGATTTTTTAGTTCAATCAATAGTTCAATCAATCAATCAATCAATCAATCAATCAATCAATCAATCAATCAATCAATCAAACTTTATATAAAACACATTTAAAAAAAAAAAAAAAAAACTCTTCTATGAAAACGAGTCTTACTATTCAACACAATCTTACTTCAAGTAAATTTATCTTATTTCAACACTTTCACTCACACATTATTTACAAAAAAAAAAAAAGATTAAAAAGATATTTTCGCAGTGTTCTCATCCCTCACACCATCACACACACGAAAACACATAGACAAAACATGAGTCGCCACATTTTTCCACTGAACAACCAGAGTTCATTGCTTTTAAAGGAGCGAATTAGTGAACGCTTAGAGATAGTGAAGAGCAACCCGAGCGCGATTAGCGTCAGCGAGCACTAAGTGAACGTTAGTGACAAGAGAGCTCTGCCGGTGTGACAGACGAAGAGGTTTTACAAAGAGACTCCTGACAGGAAGCAAAATAAATAAACAACGTCAAATGCAGGGCCGACTCTCAAGCGATAATGAGATGCGTTGTGTCAGCGGTTCGGCTTTAAAGATCTTTGTATGCCACAATTAATCCACTTCCCCATATTCCCCTGAGCAGAGCGAAAGGCTTTTTGCATGGGCACCAGCAGAATGCACAGCTACTAAAAAAACTGCTTTACTTAGAGTGTCATGGGATTTGTTAAGAGGAAATTAATAGTCATATACTGTAGGGTCACTACAAGGGATGCCAAAAGTATTAAAGCCAATACTAAAATGTGAAAAGCGATTTTATACAATGACATGCCGGTTTGTGTTTGTGTTTATATGTATGTGAAAAGCAGTTGCTCATCGAGATACGGCAATGCAGTAAAGCATGCAAATAATAAAATCGGATATGTACAGTATATATATATATATATATATATATATATAAAGATCTGTGCTTTAGGTCTTAATGCAGTTTAATAGACCTGCTGCTGTCTGTTATGTTTTTTTTTTAATATTAATCAAACAACAATATTGACAAGAAAAAAGATAAAGTGCTTACTGATGTTGGCTGGATAACTGTAGTAGCTTAAATAAGTCTCTACAGTCAAATATGAACACAAAATCAGGCCTAAAGAAAACAAAATAATGAATTTACACATTTTAATTACAGGCTTGCTTTTCATTTAAATGCCAACAGCATCCTATATTCATGCATTGTATCTAATAATCATGCAGTGAAGACTGTGCCAATAATTTAAGTAGTTTATTTTTACATTTGATTACTTGAATACTTGAATCTGCTTTTACATAAAACTTTAAGCACTGTTGACTTCATTTGTTCTGTTGCTTATAATTGATTCTGTTGACTGGTTACTTAAATAATTACTTGGATTACGTGATGCAATGTTTATTTAATTGAGAAAAGCTGAAAACTGATAACAGTTTTGTTAATGAGGGAATGGTTTTGGTAATTGGTTATCGGCAGATGATGATAATCAAAAAATAGCAAATATACACTAATTAATTGTCTGATACAGTATATCAGTCCAGTTGGCAACATCAATCACAAAGAAACAGCAATTGTATAAAAACACAGGAAGAGGCTGTGATCTGAGCTATTAAGGGTTGGCAGAAGATCTTCTTGTATTTGATGAGTCATCGGCGTGTTTAGGACACAGGTGGGTCGAATCTACAGTCTATGAGGACCCTCATAAACATCAAAAGGTGCCAGGGTAAAAAGAGAGGAGCGCTTGCCAAAATCCAAACCATTGCCCCAGGTGGCTTGGAAAAATAGAAAATAAATGAGAAAGAGAGGGAATCATTGTTGTCAAAATGAAAGAACCTTCACAAATAACCTTTTTTTGTGTGTGTTCAATAGATGACAACAATGAAGAACATTTATATTAAAAAATAAAAAGTAAAAACAGTATTAATGTGAAATTTCATAACAATTTATATAAACTGGTTTCTTTTAAAAAATGTTATATATTCTTGTGTTGTAAAGCTGCATTTTTAGCATCATTACTCCAGTCTTTAATCTCACATGATCCTTCAGAAATCATTCTAATATACTGATTTGATTATCAAGAAACATTTCTTATTCAATGTTGAAAATAGTTATGCTGCTTAATATTTTTGTTGTAACGATACATTTTTTCAGGATTCTTTGATGAATAGAAAGAACAGCTATTAAAATATTTTATAAACAATGTAAACATCACAGTAACTCTGTTACTTTTGATTAATTTGATCCTTGCTGAAAAAAAAAAGGACCCAAAATTTTGGAACAGCAAAAGTTGTACATATATTAAAATGCCAACAAACCCCTGAATTTTAAAAGCATTTAAAGTAAAAAAAAAAAAAACCGTGATTTCCTATGACATTCCTCCTCCTTTAGGTGGTCTTAGTGGAGTGGTTAAAACATGTTTGGCTATTTTCTAAGCAAAGGTGTAGCAAGCTTTCCATTCTGATTACAAAGACAAACTATTTTGTTTATGTGGAATAGCATACACAAATGAATTAGGATTCATTAAGAAAGTAAATGGTCAATTTTGAGTTGCTGTTAACTGTAAGTATCTATTCTGATGAAGTGGCAAGGTCACATTGTGCTGAGTTATAGTGTGTGTCAGAAGTAAAGTGCGGTCAACTGAGAAGGCAAATATTTAGTCCAGGATGTTCATGCTACTGTGAACGCAGTGGACTATGCAAATGGACAGACATATAAATGATAAACAGGGTGAATCCCATATATTGAGGCAAACACAATGTTCTATGAGAGTCAAACCTTTCTAATGAGCACTCATTGATACTCCTTCACTCTCTCCTGCTCAAATGAGACACACACTTACTTCTCTCTCGTAGCTATTCCTTCCTTTGGCCACTCCCAACTGATCTTCAGTGAAGTTGCATTGATTAATTATAATATATTAACTACTAACTGTTTCAGTGAATTCTGAACAGCGTGGGGACATAAATCTAACCTTAATGTGTGTGTGTGTGTGTGTGTGTGTGTGTGTGTGAGAGAGAGAGATGTGAGAGAGAGAGAGAGAGAGAGAGTGAGTGTGTGTGTGTGTGTGTGTGTGTGTGTGTGAGAGAGAGAGAGAGTAAGGGTGTGTGACAAGTCACAACTACACCTTTCAGCACGGTGACAGACGTGGACCTTAGTCAGGGTAGACACTATATTTAATTTCACACAAATTAAAAATGGCTAAGGGACAGACGTACAGTCCGTTCAATGGGTTTCACTGTCTTAAAGGAACAGCTCAACCAGAGCAGGTGCCATATACAGACTTGTGGGTTAATGACATGATGCTAATTTTTAATTAATTTATTCAAAACTGCATTCATTCTCAAGTACAATGAGCTGAATACACCTCTTCTATGATGAACATGTTTTAATTACTGCATTAAAATTACTTTAGAAAGTCAAAAATATTAGGGTGACACAACTGTCCTGATAACATAATGAAGAAAAAAGCCTACTTAAAAGAATAAAACCTTGTTAAAATTTGGCATCTATTATTATTTTATGGGGGGGAAGGGGGGAATCAAGAAAACCGTTCGCTGCTTACTAAAGATTAAACAACAAATAAACATTTGTAAAATAAAAATAAAATCAAATCAAATACAATACCATTCAAATGTTTGGGGTCTGTAAGATGTTTTAATGTTTTTGAAAGCTGTTTTGAAATACTATTGCAATTTAAATGAAATGTTTTCGATTTGAATATATTTTAAAATCCTTTTTAAATCTGTCAGAATCCTAAATCCGAGCATGCTGATTTGGTGCTCAAGAAACATTTATTATTAGTACTGTTGAAAACAACTGCTTAATATTTTTGTGAAAACTGTGGTACTCTTTTCAGGATTCTTTGATGAACAAAAAGTTCAATAGAAAATCTTGGACATTCTTATGGGTCATTGACCCTTATATTTCAATGGTCTTTTGGCATGTTTTTTTTAGGCTTATAGTACACTAATCAAACTTTTGATTGTTGTTCATGTTTTGTACGACACATCATCAGTCATCTGCTACTGCTTGAAAACAAACCCATAAAGCCTTTGGATGAAGTTTAAATGCCTTCTATTCAGCGTCTGTCACGAATCTCTTGTTCTGTTCTATGCTTTTATTTGGAGTGGTATATTGTGATGTTTCTTAACTCACTGTCTCCTGCCTCATTACCCAGATGACAACACCACGGCAAACTACAGTCAAACGCTGGGCTGTTTGTCCATTACGGGTGACTGTGACAGCAGGGACTCATCAGTATGTGAGGGACATGGTGTCTTTGCCACTTCTGTTTATTCAGAGCTTGACAGGGAATTCTTGTGCCCTGGCCACTAGTTATGCAAATAAGCTTGCATAGCATATTAAAGCCATACAGTCAAGCTAACACTTTGATTTGCTGCACACTGCTGGCCTTAAAAGCGTGCCAACTAGCTGACAGCGACGACTAATAGATTGCCCGCCAATCTCCGTAAGGAATGTATAGGATTCATTTTTCCCAATGTTCAGGCCAAAACCTTTCTATTACCAGAAACATTACTGCAGTGCATTTGCAGTGCATTCATGCAGGAGGAAAATCAGTGCAACAATGTATTTACCATGTCTAAGAGGCTAAACAAGGCGAAAGACATTCACCATCTGTATGCATGAGTCATCCTGCTATAGCTAAGAGTGCGCAGTATAGAATACGCTAGATCTTTAGTTAATAAGATGACAAGTACAATAAGCAATATTGCTTATGATTCCAAGCACAGCCTGCATATAATTGAAAAATGCACGACTACATTAGAGAGGATGTTCAGACACATTGTGCAGTTGCGATTGTGTTGCAATTGGTACAAATTGTAATTTTCTCTCATTATTTATTCTTCTGTATGTTGCACAGAAGAGTAATTGTTATTGAACAACCGGACAAAAACTAAATAACTGGGACTAAATAAAAGAACTGAAAAAGTAAATAAATAAAAGGACTAAATAAATACATAAGTGAATAAATAAATAAAACGACAAACTAAATAAAGACTAAATAAGTAAATAAATGACTACATAACTAACTAAATAAATAAAATATGAAATAAAAGGACTAAATAATTGAATGAATGAATAAATAAAATGACTAAATAATGAAATAAATAAAATGACTAAAAAAATAAATAAAGGACTACATAAATAGATAAGTAAATAAAAGGACTGAATAAATATATAAATAAAACAACCAAACAAATAAAAGAACTATATAAAAACATTTACATAGACAATCAACAGATTTTAAGTGGTATTAAGTGGTATAAAGCCATATAATAGTGAGTATAAAACAAGTAATTGTAAGGTAGTTTATAATAAGAAATACAGAAAACATTGTGAGACATGAAGTTTCAGTTCTCAGGTGTAAAGATGAAAAATAAAATCACAATTAAAAAAAAGAAAAAAAAAAAAGCCAAAAAAGTGCAGTTGTGATATATAATTTCACAAGTGTAATATATAAATTCAC
>NW_015536497.1:2077744-2079376 GCF_001515605.1 Sinocyclocheilus anshuiensis | reverse complement strand
TTTTTTTTTTTTTGAAGACAAATGCAGTCACAAAAAGAAATAAAGTAAAAATCTTGAGAAATAATGCAGCAATTGTGAAACACAATCACAATTTATAAAAAATAAAATTTAAATGAAAATATAAGTCGAAACTGTGAGATATTAAAAGCAACATTACTTTATTGAGATTAATAAACACCAGTAATGTCAAAACAGCATTGGTCCAACATGTGTGACTAAATGTTATGTGATACTTTTCAATTCTGGATGCAAATAAAGGCTAAAGGTTATCTTTATCATGGAATGTCTTAATGTTTCTCACACAAGTCATATGGACTATTTATATGGTGCAACAAGTTTTTTTTATTTTTTGTCATTTTTGGAAGTTGACAGCCTCTAGTCCCTATGAACTACTGTAAGGCAAGAGTTGCGTAATGAGTCTTTAGAAATTTAAACTTTTTTGTTCCATGGAAAACACGAGGGAGAGAAAATAACAACAGAATCGTCATTTCTGGGTGAACTATCACTTTTAGTTTGTTTACCAAAGCAGCAAACAGACACCATGCAGGGCAGGATGCACAGTTACAAATTATCTTCACAATGGTTTGGCAGAAGTATTTTTTGTCACTGTCAGGAGAGTTTAAATCGTCCCTTATAGGGCTTAAAAGAGTTTGCATGCACGTGCATGTGAGTGTTGCATCAGGGTGCGTGGACATTTAATGTGGCTGTGCTGACGATATTATTTTGTTCCTGAAAAATCTGAGTAGCTCTGTCCCAGCGCTCCTGGATCTCATTGAAACTTTTGGAAAAATATCTGGATATAAAGTTAATCACTCCAAATCATCTATAATGTTACTTAATGAATCAGAGAGAAAAAATAACCTAGATTATGCTTCTATCTTCGATTCAACAGATAATTTTACATATCTGGGTATAAAAATTGTTCATGAGGTGAATAAGATTGCTCAGATTAATTATGACCCAATTTTGGAAGCTACTACCTCGTCAGTAGAACGCTGGACATCTTTACCTATCTCAATGATTGGCAGGATAAATATCCTAAAAATGAATATACTCCCAAAATTTCTCTATTTGTTCCAAAATATTCCCCTACCCCCTCCCTCATCTTTGTTTACTAGAATTAAGAAATTGTTTACTAACTTTATTTGGCAAAATAAACGTCCCAGGCTACGTCTACCTTTATTATACCTACCATTTGATCGAGGAGGACTTAAATGTCCAAACATTCAGTGGTATTACTGGGCAGCCCAATTGCGTACAATCATGTTTTATTTTTCATCTGAAAGCCCTCCTGCTTGGGTGGACTTGGAATCATGTTCTATTACACCAAGATTACCATTGCACTTATACCTGTATTCGGCAGATCACAAACACCTAAAAAAAAACACAGACAACCCTATTGTATCGAACATGATTAATATTTGGTTTGATTCTTGTAAATATTTGAACATAAACCCATCCTGGTCACGTTTCAGTCCTATTTGGGGTAATGTTCATTTTAAACCAGGGAAATGTGATGCAGGATTTCGGATATGGGCTGAAAAAGGGTTAAGGAAAGTGCAAGACATGTACAATGAGGATGAAATATTTATGTCCTTTGCAGAAATATCAACCAAATATGTCATTCCAAAG
>NW_015536497.1:2074242-2077012 GCF_001515605.1 Sinocyclocheilus anshuiensis | reverse complement strand
TATATATATATATATATTTTTTTTTTTTTGAAGACAAATGCAGTCACAAAAAGAAATAAAGTAAAAATCTTGAGAAATAATGCAGCAATTGTGAAACACAATCACAATTTATAAAAAATAAAATTTAAATGAAAATATAAGTCGAAACTGTGAGATATTAAAAGCAACATTACTTTATTGAGATTAATAAACACCAGTAATGTCAAAACAGCATTGGTCCAACATGTGTGACTAAATGTTATGTGATACTTTTCAATTCTGGATGCAAATAAAGGCTAAAGGTTATCTTTATCATGGAATGTCTTAATGTTTCTCACACAAGTCATATGGACTATTTATATGGTGCAACAAGTTTTTTTTATTTTTTGTCATTTTTGGAAGTTGACAGCCTCTAGTCCCTATGAACTACTGTAAGGCAAGAGTTGCGTAATGAGTCTTTAGAAATTTAAACTTTTTTGTTCCATGGAAAACACGAGGGAGAGAAAATAACAACAGAATCGTCATTTCTGGGTGAACTATCACTTTTAGTTTGTTTACCAAAGCAGCAAACAGACACCATGCAGGGCAGGATGCACAGTTACAAATTATCTTCACAATGGTTTGGCAGAAGTATTTTTTGTCACTGTCAGGAGAGTTTAAATCGTCCCTTATAGGGCTTAAAAGAGTTTGCATGCACGTGCATGTGAGTGTTGCATCAGGGTGCGTGGACATTTAATGTGGCTGTGCTGACGATATTATTTTGTTCCTGAAAAATCTGAGTAGCTCTGTCCCAGCGCTCCTGGATCTCATTGAAACTTTTGGAAAAATATCTGGATATAAAGTTAATCACTCCAAATCATCTATAATGTTACTTAATGAATCAGAGAGAAAAAATAACCTAGATTATGCTTCTATCTTCGATTCAACAGATAATTTTACATATCTGGGTATAAAAATTGTTCATGAGGTGAATAAGATTGCTCAGATTAATTATGACCCAATTTTGGAAGCTACTACCTCGTCAGTAGAACGCTGGACATCTTTACCTATCTCAATGATTGGCAGGATAAATATCCTAAAAATGAATATACTCCCAAAATTTCTCTATTTGTTCCAAAATATTCCCCTACCCCCTCCCTCATCTTTGTTTACTAGAATTAAGAAATTGTTTACTAACTTTATTTGGCAAAATAAACGTCCCAGGCTACGTCTACCTTTATTATACCTACCATTTGATCGAGGAGGACTTAAATGTCCAAACATTCAGTGGTATTACTGGGCAGCCCAATTGCGTACAATCATGTTTTATTTTTCATCTGAAAGCCCTCCTGCTTGGGTGGATTTGGAATCATGTTCTATTACACCAAGATTACCATTGCACTTATGTGCAGAAAAAACACAGACTATTGTATCGAACATGATTAATATTTGGTTTGATTCTTGTAAATATTTGAACATAAACCCATCCTGGTCACGTTTCAGTCCTATTTGGGGTAATGTTCATTTTAAACCAGGGAAATGTGATGCAGGATTTCGGATATGGGCTGAAAAAGGGTTAAGGAAAGTGCAAGACATGTACAATGAGGATGAAATATTTATGTCCATATCAACCATATCAACCAAATATGTCATTCCAAAGACCCATTTTTTCAAATATCTTCAACTTAGAAGCTCATCTCAAAAATCTCAAAATCATTCATTAGATATTCCTGTCATCTCCCCATTAGAGGCAGCAATCATAGGTCACTGTTATGATAAAGGTTCAATTTCCTCTTTGTATGAATTGTTTGTATCTGGGTCTAATGAATCCTCAGAATCTAAACTAAGATTATGGAAAGAAGATATAGATGATGAAATATCTCTAGAGGATTGGAATGAGGCATGCAAGAAGGCTCAGATACAGACAGTCAACAGTAGCTTGAAACTCATACAATATAAATGGCTGATGCGAACATATATAACTCCTGTTATGTTGCACAAGTTTAATGATAATATTCCTGATACCTGTATAAAGTGTAATGAGGCGAGAGGTACACTGTACCACTGTATATGGGAATGCGAGAAAGTGAAGTCTTTTTGGAAAGGTATAATTGATATGATTGACCAAATTCTATCAAAGAAATTACCACTGGATCCTAAGCTTTTTATTCTGGGTATATATCCTATCAGCCCTCTCTTACAAAGCAAAGAGGTCAGATTCATTGAAATGTGTATTTTACAAGCTAAACGAATAATTGCTCTTAATTGGAAAAATATCAATGAGCCAAGAATTGAAAAGTGGATTAAAGAAATGGCGTCAAACATGTCAATGGAAAAGATCACGTATATTGTCAAAAAGAAACAAAACGTTTTTGAAAATGTCTCGAGACCGTTTACTAATTTCCTAAGGTACAATATTAATGTTGGTAGCCTGCTACAACAAGCTCTGAGGGACTAAGGTAATATCATGATCTTCTTTACAGACTTGGGAAACACTCTTTACTTGATTTAGGTATCTCTAAATTTTTATTTTATTTTATTTTATTTTATTTTATTTATTTATTTATTTTATTTATTTATTATTATTTATTTATTTTTCTTCCCTTCTTTTGTTTGGGGATGGGGGGATGGGAGGGAGAATTTGGTGTAAAATGTTTGCTGTGTTTACATGATTGTTACTTACTGTGTAATCTGCTGTAATATGCAAACTGAAAAAAGTAATAAATATATTGTTCAAAAAAAAAAAATCATTAGGATATTAAGTAAAGATCATGTTCCATAAAGATATTTTGTAAATTTCCTACCGTAAATA
>NW_015536497.1:2058737-2062051 GCF_001515605.1 Sinocyclocheilus anshuiensis | reverse complement strand
TTTTTATTTTATTTTATTTATTTATTTTATTTATTTATTATTATTTATTTATTTTTCTTCCCTTCTTTTGTTTGGGGATGGGGGGATGGGAGGGAGAATTTGGTGTAAAATGTTTGCTGTGTTTAGATGATTGTTACTTACTGTGTGATCTGCTGTAATATGCAAACTAAAAAAAGTAATAAATATATTGTTCAAAAATGTGGCTGTGCTGTGTAGATGAAGATGACACAGATGTTGCACAGGGAACCCATGTGACACTAAAGACACCAGACACACTTTCAGTGACGTGAAACACATGTCTGAGGGTGAGTTCGCCTGAGCAGCTTGAAATTTAAACAGGGGAAGAACGTTTAAGAGAGAAAAGGGAATTTGGAGCTGAAGTAACTATGACAAGTGTTTGTTTTCCATTTATATAACAGATGAACTCATACATTATCTGTCAGAAAACTGAAAGGCATATCTGCATTTTTCCAATAAAGGTCTGTGCACTGATCTTTGGGAAATGTTGGCGTAGTTGGTGTACAGTGGCATTCTTAAAGAAATAGTTCACCCAAAAATGAAAATGTACTCACCCTCAGGCCATCCAAGATACAGATGAGTTTATTTTGTCATCAGAACATTTTGAGAAATTTAGCATTGCATCACTTGCTCACCAATGGATCCTCTGCAGTGAATGGGTGCCGTCAGAATGAGAGTTCAAACAACAATTTTCCTACAAAATTGCCATATTTACTCACTCTCAGGTCATTCCTCTATTGCCGTTGACTGGAAAAAAGATTGTAATCAGTATTTCTTTTCACCCAAAATTAAAATACTGTCAGTTTTTACATTATGTTGTTCCAAACCTGTATCCTTTGAAGAGGTTAGCTTCGTCTGCACGCCCAAAACTGCCGTGTCCATCCGTCCGAATCTACTTTCATTTTCACTCTGTCTAGCTGATGAACCTTTCCAAAAAGTAAAAAGGATTTTTGGCTCCGTGGCGGCCGCCCGTCAACTTTTAATCAGGGATATTGAAAAGGAGTGTGTGAACGGGTCTTTTTAAGCCGGGGCTAATCAGACACGCCTCCGTGAACTGGACTGAAGCCAGGCCTGTGTTTATTTATGTGTCTATTTAGCATGCTGCTCTCCACCTCTATTCTAGTGTCAGCCTCAGACAGTACGCCCACAACCTGTTCATTGACTGTCTGATGCAAATTGCACACAAAAATGGTATGAAACCACTAATTATGATCTGATTGGCTGTTGCTACGCATCTTCATCTTAAAGGTAAAAGGTGTACAGTAATTTTCTTTTCTCCAAATGGAATCACAAAAATAGTGAGTGTTTTCCAATATACAGAAGCCCACCGAGGTCACGCGTATTAATGTATTGTTTTCTCAAGATCACAATTTATTGTATAGCTGTTTGCTGTTACTAGTAGATTAAGTAGACAAGAAATTCACAGCTCACCTGTAAAATGTAATAAAAATTGTAATAAAAAATGTAAAAATTAATTGAAAACTCAATTAATTTTTACATTTTTTATTACAATTTTTATTACATTTTACAGGGAAAATGTATGTTTTAGGTGCTCTAACTTGATTTTTAATCACTTTTTTCAACTTGCTTAAATGTTATCACACTATCAAAATAAAGTAATCTACAAGTAATCCACACAACTTCAGTCGATCAATGTCTTGTGAAGCAAAATGTGCATGTTTGTAAGAAACAAATCAATAACTTATTGGATTATGGACACTCATGCTGACGGCACCCATTCACTGCAGAGGATCCATTGGTGAGCTATGGTAAGTAATGTAATGCCAAATTCTGCCAAATTGGTTCCGATGAAGAAACAAACTCAGTAAAACATTAATGAATCACAAAACGATTAATGAAACAGCAAAAATGTAAAAAATACCATTCATCAACTATATCATCAATCCATTGTTTTCAGCAAAATTGTCATAATTAATAAACTGTTTGTTTATAACCATAAAAGCTGCGACAACTTGTCCTGGCCTGACACATACTGTACAAAACATAAGAACACAATTCAACCTTTTAGTTCAAACCTTCCTTTATACTAGATTTCACTTTTGTTTAAATGTATATCATTCTGGTTATTGTGTCCAACCAACAGCTAAAGCAGAAAGTTTGTCTGGGAAGATAGAATTCACAAAAATGATATAAGATCTAGCCCTGGACTCCCTATATCTATTTTTAATTTGATACATTTGACAAAATACTTTTTTTCTCAGTAATGTAATTTTCCATCAAGTTATAACCCACCCATTAGAAAAACCTCTCTGATACCATATAAACAATATCATTTGCACCACAGACACACATACGCACCTACAATGTTCTAAATCAGCCCACTTTCATTTACAGATTACCAAGATTCAAAGGGTTGGAGAGGTGTACAACTGATATGTAATTATATTCTGGTGTAATATCTCTCCCACTCTCCTTGCCTGGTGTGTGATTACATTAGCAGAAAGCTGCAGTGCTGTTCTGCTCTGCCTGCTGTGGTGTTGAGTTTGTTACCTTCAACATGTGCGTGTTCCTGTGTGTGTACTCGTTCATGGCGCGTCTAGACCACTAATCTAAATTAAAACGATAACAACAACTCATTTAGCAGTAATTAAGATAGATTGTACAGTATACCATTAATGATGGGGCATATGTAGAAATAATTAACACAATGTAGGAATGAGGAGAAAAAACACCTTACAGGCCAGTCTATGGAAGCAGTGAAATGTCATACTTTTACACTTATAATGATGATGGCATATAATTGGGGTATGGGAAATTTTTATATCAAAGTAAAGGAATAACTCACAATATAGTAATATTCAACAAAATGAATGTTTTTATTTTGAATTACTTAGCAGCACATGTCTTGTCTAGGCACCAGTTATTATGGTTAATAAACTAAAATAAAAAACAAAAAATACTGGAAATAAAATAAACATATATATATATATTTATTTCAGCTTGTTGCCACAGCATAATTTCTCATTTTCTTTTAGTTAAGTTGAAGCACTTAAAAGAAAAAAGAAAAAACAAAACTAAACCTGAAATAAAAATGAGAAAGAATTTAAAATGAAATTAAAATGAAAAATATAATAAAAACTAATTCAAAATATTGATAAAATTAGTATATCAATGACAGTTCTAGGAGACATAATTTGCATAAAAATATGTAGATGGAAACCTGGGTGACACATTTAGACATTTTCATTAAGGTTTTAGAAAGCCCACATTTGATATTAGAGTTAACAGAGCTGCATTGACAGAATTACATTTTAATTTTGGAATGTAAAATTAAT
>NW_015536497.1:2055554-2058116 GCF_001515605.1 Sinocyclocheilus anshuiensis | reverse complement strand
ATATAAATAATTTTGCACAATTAATTTTACATTCCAAAAAATTCATATATATTTAATATATATGTTTTTTTTTGTGGAAATTCTGATGGGATGAGCTTCATTTAAAAGTCACAAAATGCAAATAGATACAAATGGTCACACTACAATTGAATTCTACATTAATGCAGCAAATCACAATATCGCTGTGCAACTGAATTGATTTCCTGCTCTGAACTTGACTTGATGAACACTGCCATATCACTGGACTTTGATCCATAACATCAGAACAAATGTATGAAGTCCTATCTTCAAATACACATACATGGAAGAGTAAACAAGCACTGCCATTTCCTGCTTAAATTAAATCTCCCCTTTAGATTCTGAACTTTGCCATCTGACATTTGAGGTCATATTTGTGTGGATAAACCTCGTCTGGTGGTACAGTTTGTGTTGAATGTTTGGATCAGTATTGCTAATACAGACATACCAACCCATACTGCCTCTTACACTGAGCTCCTTATCAAAGTGAAGGCTGCACTGCTTTGATCTGATGTTCAGTGAGGAAGAGATAAGGCAGACCATCCAGACACCAGACCTTGACCTCAGGCTTATGGGGAGCAGATTGTGCCTTAGCAACTGTAAACATTTTAGAAACATACACTATTGCAATTACAGTGTTTATTCACTGAAAGCTGAAAAAGTTAAATAAAGTGAACTCTAATTTTCACATTCTTATAATCCTCATTTTCTGATTTCTGGCTCATCACCTCTTAAAATACTGCCAGTGATACTTTTGAGCTGTTAAACAGTTACCGAGGAAATGGCACATCCATTTTCTCAAGATCAGGTCGAGGAAGTAGATTTTGAGTGGATTGCATTTTAACAGATTTAACTTTTCTTCCTTTTTTGTTTGGAAATTGCTGCCTTTTGAGGCCTGACTGCTGAAAGGCAGATGCAAATTTAAAGGAATAATTCATCCAAAAACGACAACTTGCTGAAAATGTACTCACCCTCAGGATATTGAAGATGTAGGAGAGTTTGTTTCATCATTAGAACAGATTTGGAGAAATTTAGCATTACATCACTTGCTCCCCAATAGATCCTCTACAGTGAATGGGTGCCATCAGAATGAGAGTCCAAACAGCTGATAAAAAACATCACAATAATCCACAAGTAATCTACACCACTCCAGTCCATCAGTTAATGTCTTGTGAAGTGAAAAGCTGTTTCCATTCAAACCAATGCTTCTGACTAAAATATAGGTCCTTTTTCCATATTGCTGTTGTTTTCTCCAGCTGTCTCAGTTGTCTCATCTGAATCAGGAGAGAAATATGCACAGTTCCAAGACAGTTCTAAACAATTATGTTGGTGCATTTTGATGTGAGAGGACAACAGGAGATGGAATTTTTCACTGGAGGAAACATTATTATGGATTAGTTTGATCAGAAGCAACACTTTAAATGGAAAAATTGATTTTTTTAAATTGATTTTAAATTTTTTTTACAAACAACTGGACTGGATTTGTGTGGATTACCTATGAATTATTTTATCAGCAGTTCTGATGGCACCCATTCACTGCAGAGAATCCACTGGTGAGCAAGTGATGTAATGCTAAATTTCTCCAAATCTGTTCCGATAACAAAACATACTCTTGGATTCATCTTAGATGGCCTGAGGAATACAGAGAAACTGAATAGGGAAATACAGCAAGGTCTAAATCAGCATGCATATAGTAGCATTAATGCATTTATATACTTTGTGATGCTTAAATTGCAAGACCATTAAATCATAATCATATACATTTACAGACCCCAACTGAACATGTGCAACCTCTAACATATAAAAATGATAACTCAAGTAGTCTTAATTCTATCCATTCTCATTAAAATAGTCTAAATTCCTTAATTACTGTCTGAATCCGTTGACAGCATAAAACAATACATTATGTATTAGAAGCTTTCTGAGATAAATAGCTTTGGATAGACATATAACTGCATTATTAAAGCTCCAGTGGGAAAGATGTGACACTTCCAGAACTGCAGCAACAAATCCAGAGAGGTGCATTAAGAATGCATGTGTGAGTATTAAGTATGTAAAAGTGCATTAAGTATGTTTATGTTTCAAATCGATAACAACATCGACCACGAGAGGGTGTGTTTATCTCACTTACACCCTACTGTATTTACTCCAATGACACTCGTCCCTTGGTACTGTTTTTAAAAGGTCATGTAACAACTGTAGCGAGATGTTCACAAATGCATTGGCTTAAGGATGTCTATTTTCAGTTCTGCAGATAGTCAACAGATAAAATCTCTGAGTCAGCAAAGTGCTACAAAGTAGAAAATCTTGTCAAATCTAAATGTAAAACTTGCTTCTCACTTAGGGGACCATCGAATGTGTTTTTCTATTGCATGACTGGTGCTTCACATCCCACTAACAATGTCAGAGATAAAATTAAACCTCAATGTAAGATGTTGGGATGGAATTAATACATTGAATTTATGGCAAGAAATGTAAAATTATGCTAGCTATATATATATATATATATATATATATATATATATATATACACACAGGCGTGTA